>NC_136072.1:368294155-368299155 GCF_964261635.1 Lissotriton helveticus | reverse complement strand
GTGAAGCTTTATAAGATTTAATAGTAATTCGGCCGGGACACCCATATTCCTCAAAGTAGCCCAAAGTAAGGAACGTGGAACAAGATCAAACGCTGCGCGTAGATCCATAAAAGCTACATAAAGGCTACCCTTCTTTATATGTACATATTTCCAGCAGATGCACATAAACCTATGCACCTGTCCACCGTGCTTGTCTTAGTTCTAAACCCTGCTTGGTATTTGGTGAGGATTTTAGACTCATCTATCCAATCTAAAAGTCGGTTTAAAATATGCCTGGCAAAGAGTTTTTGTAAAATATCGATTAAACTAATCGGTCTGTAATTGGCTGGATTGTAGCGATCCCCTTTTTTGTAAATAGTGACTATTTCCGCCCCCTTCCAAGTTTCGGGGATTGGAGTCCCTGCCAATATTGAGTTACACAAAAAATTTATATAGGGGCACCATACTTCAATATTGTGAGTAAATAAGTCCCCAGGCAATTTATCGGGGCCTGGTGCCTTGCCCGCCTTTATTGCCCTTATTGCACATAGGTTCTCTTCTGTGCTGAATTGGGAAAAACTAGTGCATAGGGGCAGAACAGTTTCAGGATTGCTTGAACATGGGAGCATGTCTGCCGATTCATACAACTTTACAAAATGGTCATACCAAATTTTCTCGTCTAGGAAAAAGTCCCCATTGGAGCGACCCATCTTATTGTTTTTTGATATCAAACTCCAAAAGGTGCTTTGGTCGTGCTTCCTGGCAGCATTTAAAAGATCTTCCCAGATCGAATTATCCCATTCTCTTTTTGCACTAGAAGGAAGTCTTTTGTATTTATCTACACTCTCTTACCCTCCTCTGATCCTTAGATTTAACAGCAATGATTAAATTGCTTTTCGCTAGGCGACACTGTTTATTGTACCATGGTGTCTCTAATTCAAGTTGCCTGCTTATGTTATTTTTAGCATTGCTACATGTTTTACTCAGTAAGGGAATTAGTGATTCCACCAAGTGGTGGTGCATTTTGAGAACTTCATGGGAACCCAAGCTCAAGTTGTTATATAAAGGGATTGTTTCTGCGAAGGTATTATAAATGTCCTCAAGTATTTCTTTTTTTGCTAGTATATGGGGCCACTTTATAGCTCTTCTGTTGTTAGAGAGCTCTACTTCATCCACCTCCCTGGTAAGTTCTATTTCCCCTGGGGAAGTGGAAAATGGATTAGAAAGTAACCCTAATTGCAAGGGGAAGTGGTCGCTTTCAGGCCTATTCACAACTTTAAAAGCCAACAGTAAGTGCCACAAATTAGTAGTAATCAACATAAAATCAATTAGAGATTTGGATATTCCCTGGCTGTATGTGTAATTCGCAGGTTTATCAGAGTCAAGACGACCATTACATGCCCTTAGATCATTGGACACAGTTAATTCGAAGATCTGCATGGCAGCGACTGAACTTTTAACTGGTTTTACACTGTCTAAGGAAGAAATATCACGAACCCTGTCTTCGTTTTCTGATAAATTTTCTAACCCCAAAACAGGTTCAAATTGACAGTTAAAGTCCCCGCCTATAATTACTTGGGAGTTTAGTTCTAAGGAGGCCAAGTACGAGCTTAACTGTTCTACAATCATAGATTCCTTATAGTGGGGGTTGGGCCTGTTATAAATGTTTATTAAATAAACATCCCCCATCTCCTTCGTGGTCACCTTTACCCCAAGTAAATCATTAGAGTCAAAAAACAATGGTGAGATAACAACATTCAACGATATACTTATCCAAATTATTAAGCCCCCTGAAGGTCTACCTCTTGTAGATGAAATTGCCCCACAGTGAAATGCTTTATAACCAAGTCTGTGAACCATGTTAGTTGCCCATGTTTCTTGTAAGAATATAATATCATGCTCTTCCATAAAAGAGCTCCAGACCCTGTCACCAAGATTTCTTAGTAACCCTGCAATGTTCCATGACAACATTTTTATCTCTTGTTTCAAATTACATTGTATTGAGCTACTGGGGTGTTCATTATGTATATTGTGTATTTCCCCCTCATTCAAATTGTCCCGAGGCCCACTACTAGACACTAGATTTTGAACCTCCGTGTATGCAGGTGATGGCGTGATTTGATCTAATGTAATAGGATCATCCACGGGTGCCTTCATTAGGTGATCTCTAACAATACCAACAGTCGTGGTTTTGGCTGTTTCAATTACAGAGGACACTACACAAGATCTTACACATGATCCAACACATATGTCCTGTGAGCGATCACTGGTTAGAGGGGAAAAATATTCCCCAGCTTCGTACTCTCCTTCTTGTCATCGACCCCACCATGACCAATTAGTGTCCACTCCCATATTCCGTAAATGCATTTTGCCGCCTGGTGTAGGGGGATCAAAAAACGAGTACATCCTACTCATCATGCCCGCATTGGGTGGGCCTCTATTACCTGATATCAGTTGTTCTGGATAAAAGTAGCTAAGGTCACAGGTTCCAATCCCTGGATAACCTCTCTGTTGGTTTTGCCCATACACAAGGTGTGCTACCAGGGGGTCTTTAAAGTTCACCAAAATACAGTCCCCCCTTATGTCCTTAGGTCTGGTGCCCAGCCAATTCACTCTTCGGACATGTATAACCTGACAGTTGGTAGTGTATGGGAGAGGTCTGTTTTCTCTTAGCCAATGTAAAGTCTTGTTTTTAAGTTCGTCATAAGACTCCCTTTTATCAGGTTTCAGTGGAGGAACACCTGTAAGTACTACCACGTACGGTTGGCATCCAGGTGGAAGATCGGCATTTGGAGTTTGTTTTGGGACTATTTTGCCTGTATTACGATCGGATGCTGGGTCTTTAATGTTAGGAACACAATTTGTGGTACAAGAGGAGATTCCTATCCCTTCGTCAATTGTCAATGACGCTAACGTTTGAGAAGTGGTAGACACTGGGTTAGTTGTTGCTGTAACCTGTTTTCCTTTGCGTGGCGCAGGTTTTGGGGGGACAGCAGTAAGCATTCCTCCACTTTTTAACAGCACCCCAGAAGGAACTGCTTGCGATCCCCCTGATACAGCATTATCCTTTTTCCGGTCCATCACCTTATCTTTTCTTGGTAGTCGAGTTTGTTCCGATGGTTTGGGAATTGTCGGACTCGATTCTCCCCTTGTTATATCTGTTCCAATCTTTGAGTGTAATTTAACCAATGATTTTAATGCGAAAAAGTTATCAAATGAAGCTTGTTCGAATTTATCCAACCGATCCGAAAGCCCTTTCAGTCTTTCAATCACGGGTAAGAGCAAGGATGACAATAAATGTTGGATCGGTTCCATCAAAGGATTGTCTGCAAATAATTCCTTTGAGGAGTTGCCCAATTCAGTGACCGGTGAGGGTCCAAGTGGTACATTAGCAGAAATACCCTCTTGCCGGTCATTTGTTTCTATCCCTGCATTCTTGGTCTCGGACCCCATAGATTTGCAAGGGGCTCCCCCATTTACTTGATTTCTTCTTATTCTTTTGAGGGCCTTTAGTCTGTAGCCCTTGCGTGGGGTAACTATTCTCTTCCTTTTTAGTGCTGTACAACTTGACCTTGCAGGGGTAGTCAATGAATCTTGTCGTATCGGAGCCTCATGAATCGTTGTCTCAGGCAGAGTGGGTGAGTCTACAACTATTGTACCACTTGGACTCCTGTTAGTTATCTCTGAATCTGGGATGATGTCGAGAAGTCCATAATGTTCCCCTGGATCACCTACACTGGGCTGCTTAATGCTTGAGTTTGTTGAAATTAAGGGTTCTGCTGGAGTGGTGTTAGATGGAGATATTGCCTGTGCCAGAGTACCCAAGGAAGAGCGCTTATGTGCTAGATATTCCCGTGATAATCTTCGCTCAGCTAGAATAATTTCCTTCTCCACAGCAGAAACAGCGCAGGTTATAAAATTGTCCATAGTGCCTAAAGTTGAATTTCCCCCTTTCCTTGAACATCTACCAGAGCGGGTAGCCATTGGGGTATAGGCGAACATGGGAAAGACAATATAGAATAGTCAGTGTGTTATTATTGCAATGTCAATGTCAACGTTTACCTGGGTGTATCTTAGGGGGGTGGCCCGTCCCGGCCCCTGCTGGCCCCGGACGGCCACAGACGGCCCGCCCTTTGCCCGGGCTTCGCCTGGCGTCCCGCTTGCGTCCCGCAAGACGGGCCCTCGCCTGATTTTGTTGGTGGAGGGCGGTTGTGGGCGGGGCACGCAGGGGGGGGCGCTGACCGGATGGTGTGTGGTCGAGCAGGGACTCCTGGGATATTGAGTCCCTGCCACGCTACTCCCCTGCAGCCTCTCTCAGCCCCACAGTTGGTAGACACTCACAGCAAACGCGGCAACCAGGTAGCGAACAGCGTTGGTGGGTCCTCCCACGAAGCGGCTCCCGCGAAGCGGGAGCGGCGAGCAGTTGTCGGTAAGGCGGGGGGCGGGGGGAAAACAGCAGAGGATGTCCCCACGGAGTCTATATCTCCACAAAAGGGTCACGCTGGACAGTCTCTCCAATGCTCCTTTTCACTGGTTTGCCGGTTGTGGGAGGGGCACGCAGGGGGGGCGCTGACCGGATGGTGTGTGGTCGAGCAGGGACTCCTGGGATATTGAGTCCCTGCCGCGCTACTCCCCTGCAGCCTCTCTCAGCCCCACAGTTGGTAGACACTCACAGCAAACGCGGCAGCCAGGTAGCGAACAGCGTTGGTGGGTCCTCCCACGAAGCGGCTCCCGCGAAGCGGGAGCGGCGAGCAGTTGCCGGTAAGGCGGGGGCGGGGGGAAAACAGCAGAGGATGTCCCCACGGCGTCTATATCTCCACAAAATCTATCTATCTATCTATCTATCTATCTATCTATCTATCTATCTATCTATCTATCTATCTATCTATCTATCGCCCTCACTCTATCTATCTATCTATCTATCTATAGCCCTCATTCTATCTATCTATCGCCCTCAATCTATCTATCTATCGCCCTCAATCTATCTATCGCCCTCAATCTATCTATCTATCGCCCTCAAT
>NC_136072.1:368059155-368269155 GCF_964261635.1 Lissotriton helveticus | reverse complement strand
CTATCTATCTATCTATCTATCTATCTATCGCCCTCACTCTATCTATCTATCCATCTACCGCCCTCACTCTATCTATCTATAGCCCTCACTCTATCTATCTATCTACCTATCTACCTATCTATCTATCTATCTATCTATCTATCTATCTATCTATCTATCTATCTATCTATCTATCTATCTATCTATCTATCTATCTATCTATCTATCTACCTATCACCCTCACTTTATCTATCTATCTATAGCCCTCACTCTATCTATCTATCTATCTATCTATCACCCTCACTCTATCAATCTATCTATCACCCTCACTCTATCTATCGCCCTCACTCTATCTATCTGTCTATCTATCGCCCTCACTCTATCTGTCTATCTATCACACTCACTCTATCGCCATCACTCTATCGCCATCACTCTATCTATCTATCTATCTATCTATCTATCTATCTATCTATCTATCTATCTATCTATCTATCTATCTATCTATCACCCTCACTCTATCTATCTATCTATCGCCCTCACTCTATCTATCGCCCTCACTCTATCTATCTGTCTATCTATCGCCCTCACTCTATCTGTCTATCTATCACACTCACTCTATCGCCATCACTCTATCTATCTATCTATCTATCTATCTATCTATCTATCTATCTATCTATCTATCTATCTATCTATCTATCTATCTATCTATCTATCTATCTATCTATCTGTCTATCTATCTATCTATCTATCTATCTATCTATTGATCATCCTCACTCTATCTATCTGCCTATCTATCCTCCTCACTCTATCTATCTATCTATCTATTTATCTATCTATTGCCCTCCCTCTTTCTATCTATCGCCCTCACTCTATCTATCTATTGCCCTCACTCTATCTATCTATCGCCCTCACTCTATCTTTCGATCTATCTATCTATCTATCTATCTATCTATCTATCTATCTATCTATCTATCTATCTATCTATCTATCTATCGCCCTCACTCTATCTATCTATCTATCTATCTATTTATCTATCTATCTATCTATCGCCCTCACTCTATCTATCCATCTACCGCCCTCACTCTATCTATCTATAGCCCTCACTCTATCTATCTATCTACCTATCTACCTATCTACCTATCTATCTATCTATCTATCTATCTATCTATCTATCTATCTATCTATCTACCTATCACCCTCACTTTATCTATCTATCTATAGCCCTCACTCTATCTATCTATCTATCTATCTATCACCCTCACTCTATCTATCTATCTATCACCCTCACTCTATCTATCGCCCTCACTCTATCTATCTGTCTATCTATCGCCCTCACTCTATCTGTCTATCTATCACACTCACTCTATCGCCATCACTCTATCGCCATCACTCTAGCTATCTATCTATCTATCTATCTATCTATCTATCTATCTATCTATCTATCTATCTATCTATCTATCTATCGCCCTCACTCTATCTATCCATCTATCGCCCTCACTCTATCTATCTATAGCCCTCACTCTATCTATCTATCTACCTATCTACCTATCTACCTATCTACCTATCTATCTATCTATCTATCTATCTATCTATCTATCTATCTATCTATCTATCTATCTATCTATCTATCTATCTATCTATCTATCTATCTATCTATCTATCTATCTATCTATCTATCTATCTATCTACCTATCACCCTCACTTTATCTATCTATCTATAGCCCTCACTCTATCTATCTATCTATCTATCTATCTATCTATCTATCTATCTATCTGTCTATCTATCTATCTATCTATCTATCACCCTCACTCTATCTATCTATATATCGCCCTCACTCTATCTATCGCCCTCACTCTATCTATCTGTCTATCTATCGCCCTCACTCTATCTGTCTATCTATCACACTCACTCTATCGCCATCACTCTATCTATCTATCTATCTATCTATCTATCTATCTATCTATCTATCTATCTATCTATCTATCTATCTATCTATCTATCTATCTATCTATCTATCTATCTTTCTATCTATCTATCTATCTATCTATCTATCTATCTATCTATCTATCTGTCTATTGATCATCCTCACTCTATCTATCTGCCTATCTATCCCCCTCACTCTATCTATCTATCTATTTATCTATCTAATGCCCTCCCTCTATCTATCTATCGCCCTCACTCTATCTATTGCCCTCACTTTATCTATTGCCCTCACTCTATCTATCTATCGCACTCACTCTATCTATCTTCACACTCACTCTATCTATCGCGTCACCACAGCATCACTCAGCACCACCACAGCATCACTCAGGGGCACCACAACATCACTATGTGCTACCACAGCATCACTGAATGCCACCGCATCACTCGTAGCCACCACATCACTCAGCGCCACCACAACATCACTCAGCGCCACCACAGCATCAATCTGTGCAACCATTCAACAACAACTGGTTCAAATATGTTCTCTCAATGGTTCAAGCTTTATTACAAATGTCACAAAAAGATGTTAATATTTCACTCCTGTTCTTGGATTTTCGTCACAATAAAATACACTGAACATAATCTTCACAAAAGTTATTTACAAAGGTTTAAGCTATTGCTATTATAAATTACAATAACTTTTATTTAAGTATTAATTATTTAAAAAAATTTAAAGCCATTGTTATTTGTAATAGCAATACATCTAAGTCACGTAAATACAACACATATTGCATTACAAATGCTGTAGGTGTCACATTTGCGAAAGTTATAACTATTGGCATTGTAAATCACAAAGCTATTAATTTCGCTATTTTCAAAAGCAACACATAAATAAAAAAATTGTCATTTACAATACTAATAGCTCAAACTTTCCTAATGCGAGACCTATTGCATTGCAAATGCTTGTTTTAATATGGTCGTTCAGTTAACATAATGCCTTCTTGGTCATATATAAGGTAACAAAAATGCTTCTGACATTTTTTATTACAACTTTTCAGCATGCTGCACAGCAGCCACACTTCGCTACAGCACAGCTTAAAGACATTGGCAAAGTCAATAGCTCTGGCTAAACACTTATAAGGCCCCAAAGGCGAGACCTATTGGCTATGCCAATGCTTGTTTATTTTGAGAGGGAGAGAACCGGCACTTCTCAAGAGAGACGTAATACTGTTCTTTGGAGAGTACCGGCACTTCTTAGAAACAAGCAGGTAGTCTGGCACAGAGTACCTGCACTTCTATTTTTCCATTTCAAGCACTCTCACTATCTGGATACACTTTTATGGCAATGGCGCTGGAAAGAGGGTTGAGGGGAGCGCTGCAGCTTCCCCATACATTCCCGAAGGCGTTCAAAACAGGAGAATTAACTGTGAATAGGCCTGCGTCCAAATGCAAACTTTTTTGTGAAAGGCAACACTGTTTGGCTAAATGCTACTAAGGGGCATATTACCAAGGGCCATTATCGCCGCCTTAGCTGGACTTTTTCCCGCTAAAGCGGCGATAATTTTATCGCCCTATTGCCTAGCTGTCGCTAACACCAGTTAGTGACAGCTAGTAGGAGATAGCGGTTATCTTGGGGCCCACTTTGCATGTCAGCGATATTTATTGCTAATGACATGCAAAGTGGGCGTGCCAAGATGTTAGCGACTGGAAACAGTCGCTAATATCGCTATCTCCAATTATCAACAAAGCCTTACTTTTGGAAATATTCGCGCTAAGCGCGAATATCTCCAAAAGATAACGCCTGCCCAGAGCAGTTCTTAGCCATTTTATCCAATGGAGGGTGGATAACATGGCTAAGAGCATTGTCACGATAATGCATGAATATCGCTGATTTTTCAGCGATATTCATGCATTTCGCAGGATTTTTACCGCTTTTGAGATAAACCTTGATAATATCAAGGTATCTCAGCAGTAAAAATCGTCGGAGCACGGCAATATAATTTTAGCCGCTAACCATGCATAGCGATAATTATAGCTATTGCTTGGTAATATGCCCCTAAATCTTTTAAAAGGCGAACCGTATTTACTTTTCCCTTGCATGTTTAGGGTATTTTGCAATTTTAAGTAGTGGCACACGTGTTGGGCTACGTACGGGTGAAATGGGAATACCTCAGAGGTCTTCTAACACACACATAAATTATGGTTGATTTACAAAGTGAAGGACACATCTCTCAATATATATGTTTCCGCAGTAAGGAAAAGACTATTAAGGCACTTTTAAGTCAAGTGATGGTGATTGCCCGATTCTTAAATGTCTAAGCCCGCACTCCCACTCTACAAATTGTTCTAGCGCCACTGTTGTTGGGTGCTGTTTTATGTGCAACGTTGCAGAATCTTATTATGGCAGTCTACGATAAGCCTGCACCCCCTCTTCTCACTTGTTCTGTCTCTGATTTCACGGAAAACCCGAGCCCTGTCAGCAGCACTGCTTTTGAGAAGAAAGAGCTTTTTGTACGCCACGCGCGCTCAGACGCGGAGCTGAAGGACTCTCCCAACTGCGCCATACTCTGTGTTATGGCCCTCGCCCTGAAGTGGGGGGAAAGTGTTTCGGGTTACGCGGCGCAGCTCGGCAGGTGCCGGCTGAAGAATACAGTCATTGATTTGGCACAAATAGAAAGTCAGACAGGTTTTTTCGACAGCTGAGCTATTTAGGCCGGTAAACAAATTGCCTCAATAGAAAAGCAGCAGCAGCGAGGAGTTCTTTCCATGAAGGCCCTCTAGTGACGTAATGAGCGTCAAGGCGGGTAAATAGGATGTAGTCAGATCTTTCTTCTCTTCCTTCAGGGCCTTATCCCCACTGAAGGGAGTTTCCAGGTTTGTTGCCAAATATGTTCCATTCCACCCAAGTTGTGAGAGCCAGGTGGCTGGATCACTGTGCTCTGCGTCCTCAAACGGCGCTGGCGAAGTGACACGAAGAACATGCAGTGTCATGTCGTTGTGCCTTCCCACACTTCCCATAACAAAGGCAGTGTTGGGAAAAAAGCATCACTAAATAATCCAACAAGTCTATCTTAAGCAGATATCCGCTTCAGGCTCAAGACACTTTAGTATACTCCCAGAGTTCAAGATAAATGAAAAGACCTCTGCCCTTCCACCAGTATCAACACAGCTTTAAACTGCCGAATCTCTAATTGAAGTATATTGATTTAATGTATTATTTATAGATTGCTAGGCCTCAAAGACTACCAACAAGTGTCTTCTGTTTGCCTAGAACAAGTGTGGGAATTACAGAACAAGCATTGGTAAAGCCAAGGGGTCGCACCTTTCAGAACCTATTGGCTTTGGTAATGCTCTACTGCCATCTGTTGGCTTGCCTGGCACTCTTCTTTACAGCCTCATAATTCGTCATGGCATGTCGAACATAATCTTTGTTCCTCTCTATGAAGCAGGGAGGAAGGGCTGATTGATTCAACTTAGTCAGTGCTCGTCCGCTGCTCCCGTAGTGATTGAGGTACTATTTTGAACTGTTTACATTTTAGTGCCTTGCACACAGAAGGCATGTGACTGACAAAAACGTTCCTAGCAAGGTAAACAAAATTGCAAAGATTTATTTTCTATAAGTAACTTTCGTTTTTTCTTTTCTCACTTTGCTCTTATGTTTTCTGTTGTTTTTGTTTGACGGCACTGTTCTCAAAAGATGAGCGTTTTCTTATTGCAAAGAACACTGTTTCTTTCTTATATGTAATTTCTGTAATTATGCTTTAACACATAATTGTTCAATACATCCAACTTCAATCTACCCACTCAAATCCAAGCTAATCCAGTCCACCTCACCTCACCCCACACCAATCCGCCCCACTCAATCCAGTCCATACCAAGGCTAATCCAATCCATTCCACTTCAGTCCAAACCACTCGACCCAATACAATCCACTCCAATCCTCCTAACCCACCCCACTCTAACTGCCCTACTCAAATCTCCCTACTCCAATCCCCACACTCCAATCCAAAACAATCTGCCACACTCCAAATTTCCACACTCCAGTCTGCCCCACTCCAATCCAAAACAATCTGGCCACTCTAAAATAATCTGCCACTCCAGTCCAAAACAAGCTGCCCCACTCCAATCTAAAACAATCTGCCCCACTCCAATCCAAAACAATCTGACCCCATCCAATCCAAAACAATCTGCCCCACTCCAATCCAAAACAATCTGGCCACTCCAAAATAATCTGCCCCACTCCAGTCGCCAGGCAGCGAAAAGAACGCCACCCGGCGCGGCAGCGCTTTACCCGTGGAAAATAACCAGGTGTTGCCCCGCAGAACGCAGCTGGCGAGGGGGAACATAGGGAGTAAGCAGGTTACTCAGCAAGCTAGGCATAGCAAGTTTCAAAATCTTAAATGAGAGACACAGGCCTTAAATTGAATATTCTTCTCCATAGGGAGCCAATGAAGTCTCCAAGTGATGCCGGCAACAGGGCAGAATCGTTGGAGTCCCACCAAGGCTCTGGCAGCAGCATTTTGGACATGTTGCATCCGAAGTATTTCAGCCTTATTTGCCCCAAACAGAAGAGAGCTGGCATAGTATAAAATAGTCGACCGGACAATCAGCTGACGTGTCAATGGTTCAAAGAACTTCAAAATGGGCTTAAGACCCCGCAAAAGGCCAAAACACGTACCAGCCACTTTCCTGGTGTGGACCTGAAAACTAATGATCCAGCTGTATAAATTAGTGTGGTTTTTATTAACTGAAATAATATATACTTTGGCTTGCTAGAGATGCAAAGTGGTTGTTACAGAGCAGGAACAAGTCACTTGCTCATAGGATTTGTCATGACCATTTGCAAATGAGATCCACATAGAGCTGAGTGAAAACACCTAATGAAAATGATCCCTAACAAGGAGCATGCCATGGATGTGAGACATCTCATCATTTTCCACACATAATAAGTGTGAATTTGTGAAGTTGCACCATTACCTGAGTTACTCTTGTGTGGGTGGGTACACGCAGTGTTAGAACGGCCGATACAGCAATCAGGCAGTGCGCAGTGGGCTGGTGTGACAGGACAAAGTGTGTGTCAGTATGTGGCTGACTGTGATCCTGTTTTATGTTCTCCTGGGCCAGTTTTTACTGTTGATTTCTCTGATATTGCCTCAAACATTGCCTTCAGCAAGCACACATGCATGCAGTCTCCCATACTTTGCAGAACACCTACACAGCAAGTCTTTATAAGTTCAAAGCTGCTCCGATTTGCAAATGTGGGCGATTGTTTTTGGCTAATTCGATTATTAATGAGGGGGCACTTTTATTTTGGAGCCTATCTTCTGTCTCAGTAGGACCCTGGATGTGCATGAGTGGCAATTATACTCGAGGAATGCTCCTGACTACAAAACTCTGCCTTAACGGACTTAGCGCTGCAGAAGCGACACTCTATTTGCACTTCTGTCCTCAATAACATCATCGGAGCACAATGGTTTGCAAATATGACATAGCACTATTTCTGTCCCATCCACACAACAATGCCACAGATGCATACATCTAAGTGCATCTTTTCTGCCCCAATTATCTAAAATGCCAAGTAGCAGACGTCACGTGACCTCACACACCCTTTTACCTCAGATGAAATCACGAGGCTGACTCTTTCTCCCACCTTTAGACCCCTCAACAGCCTATTATCGGATGATAAGTGACAAAGTGTGAAAGCTACAAAAAGTAAAGAGGACTCCGATAGTTTTTGCTCTCTGTTGATGGCTTCATGGCCTCCAAGACAAGGGGTAGCAGAGGCAGAGACAGGAATACCAAAGGGCAAGTCATAGATATTAACTCCTACTCTTGGCTAGACAAGTGAATCTATTGTGCATTCACTGCCAGAGCCAGACATTTTTAGGGCAGTCCTTGCATCTTCAATGAACTGATATTGCAGTGGCACCATGCTTCAGAGGGGCCCCTCTTTGCTATGGATGTTACAGGTTTTCTCCATCTTCTCAGTTGACCGCTATCGATTTAGTACAATGCGGCTTTGGCTGTACCTTCTGTCCGTGTTTTTTGCCCTGTCGACACCGAGCAAGGTCCCACTGCAACGCAGGCCGGGTACAGAGAGTGCTTCAGGGGTTTCTCCTGTGAGTGGAACACAGCAAGCCAAAGTTATGCAGTTTTTAAAAATGTGAAACATTTCGGGCGGTGCGGTTGGAGGAGAAAAGATTCTGCGAGCTGCAAGGAATGTTAGCTCATTTTGCATGACATACAGCAAAAAAATGAAAAACAGGAGGGGAGTACGTTTTACATCGTGAATCTATTAAGACCCCGTTGGCTTCCCAAAGAGCTCCTCATGAGACAGGAATGCAGGCGGCTGAGGCAAATTAACTGCCTAATCTCAGAAGACCAGCTCTCCCGGGCTTGAGCAGCAAAGAGTAGTTATTTCAAATATTTCATGCTCATTGCTATGATCTGAAAACTGCCTGTTGGCTTCTCAAGTCGGCTGACAGAGGGAGGGCACTAGAGAGGGATGGAAGTGACAGTCTTGCTTCCAAAGCAGGGTGGGTTCAATATGGTGAGGTGGTCAGGGGGTAATGTACCTGCTGCAGGGACCTGCGTGTTACACGTAGGACATAAGATCCAATTAAATCACGGCCAACCCAGCATTTTATACTTCTGCTGCCGATAATAGGAGTGCCATTAAGCTGGCTCGTGGTAGGCCAGATTATACAAACACCTCTTGTGTTATCATTAGTGCACAGTTTGCCTTGTACCAAAGTCAGCCCTGAGGGGTGCTTATATAATGAGTTGAATGTATGGTGGGTGCTGATCACTTTTTGCAATTGTCTTTGTGGAACTGTGTTCCAACATGGGAGATTAGGAGGTTGGCTTCCCAGATCGATGCACCACCGGAGTGTCCATACTTTATGAATAGTGATAGGGGCAATTTGATTGTCTCAGCCTCATTTCTGTAAATCATCAGCTCCTGAGGGGTGTCTTAGCATGTGATTCTCTAGTTATTATTAAGTCTGGCTGTGAACTTCGCTCTGCTTGCGGAGTTTGAGGAGATTTCTGCACTCCGCGTTACGCAGAGCTTACGGAGTTCCAAAAAACACCCTCGCTCGCGTTCATCAACGTCAAGTTGGCGAGCGGGAGCGAGGAAAATTCACCTCCTGGCGAGATTTTTCCTCGTTCACAATTGTCAACATCAAGTAGGCGAGCGCGAGAGTGGAAAATCAACTTCCCGGCTAGATTTCTCAATGCAGGTGGTCAGTTTTCTCTTTGCGAGTGGTCACGTATGCTCACGACCGCTCGCGTTGAGAAGCTGCCCGCTCGCGTTGAGAAAGCTGCAGCTCGAGTAAAAGTCTACTCGAGCGGCAGAAAGGAAACAACTCCAGCTTGCACTGTGCATGGTGCAGTTTGCGATGATTGCACAGTGTAGAAAAGCACCTGGCACTGAAAATCACTGCAAACAGAATTTATCTAACACATTCCGCCGCTTGCGGAGCTCCATGTAGCGCAGCAGAGTTTTTTTTGCACTTTGCAGAGTTCCGGGTTGCAGAACTCTGCGAACTCCGCCCAGGCTTTGTTGTTATGTCAGACTGGACCCTGAACTTTCTCATGGTGAAATATTCTGGATATATTTTGTATTCTGTTTTTGGTCGCTGGGAAGTTTCATGTTCAAGGAGCTGTTGATGTGTGAGTTTGGCATTGAAAAGTCCTATCACTGGCTTTTTAGAATTTCTTATGCGCCGTGATGGTGGTAACATGTTCTTTGGCCAACAATAAGAAACCGCACAGTCCTGGTTTTGCTTTCTGTGTTACATATTCAAACTGTGATGGTGTATGTGAGATGTATATTATGACAGATGGTTGTGCGTGGTGTCTCTTGGCTGTAAAGTGTTGTTGGAAGCAACTGGAAGCCAACTAAACTGCATTTATTGGCAGAGTCAGAGGTAGGTGGAAAGTTTTGTCTATTTTATAATATAGGAGGGGTGTTTGTGTGTCTGCCTGTATGTCTGTGTGTGTCGATCCTTGGTATAGAGTGTTTTAGATTTTTTTGCTGGATTTATCTGTACAACACAACATAGCTACAACTGCATCATACCACTGCACGTGCCTGCACTAACAGAGCGTAATGACATTATACCAGGTCAGTAACCCGTATAATGTTATTAGGGTACATAGAGTTTTTGTAATGGTGGGATACTACCTATTGCAGTGCATGTACTCCAAATGAGAATGCAATCACAATTGGTGACTTGAGTAGTACCTACTCTATGTTACATTATGTGTTAATATTGATGTATTTATATATTCAATATAGAAGGTAGGTGGAATTGGTCGTCAGAGCATCATTTACAGAAATATCATCTGTCATAAAGAATGTGTCCTGAACATTGTTTACAAAATGTAATTCTATTTGGTGTAGATCTTCTATCATTAACTTCAATATTTTCATGAATGATATTTCCGACAGATGATATTCTAACAACGATATTCTAGTATAAGACTGATTGGTACTAGTAATGTACACTTTTGAAAAATTGAACATCGTCTAATTCTAACAAACAGTATGCACTGTGTAAAGAGGTTATTGCCGCTCAGGCCAGGGTGATGTACTATACTATACTATACTATACGGTTATTGTAGGTAACCACAAGGTGGAAAACTGGATCAACAGGTTAGAGTTGTATATTGGGTCCACGTATTCATGCAGTGGGCTTAAGGTGGAGAAGTTGGAGTGGTGCAGATAGGATCACCTTCGTCATCATCTGGGTGACTGCGATGTACATGTGCCAGGGTTGGGCTCTGTGCTTCTGGCAAAGACATTATTTGACCAGGAAACACCATATGTTCTAGTCCATTGCCCCCACTCCCAGTTGTAGTTAGGGCCACAGTTTAGTGTTTTGGAATTAGGTTTGGTCATCAAGTAGCTTGTATGAAAGGCTTTTACTAAAAAAAAAAAGGAATGGGTATTTTAAGAGTTAGATTGGTAGGGGTGGAGAAATTACTATTTGTGTTTCAAACACAAAGTAACACGGGGGTGAGGGACCCCCAATCAACTAATTGAGTACTCTGGCAAGAGCCTTTGGTCACTCCAGCAATGGCTAATTCATCACAAACATCAGCAAAACTCCACATGTGAATTCAAAGAATTATACACATCACAGGTCAGAAGTAGGGAAACGACATTAGTCCATCTAAGTTATCTATCGATGGATAGAATTAGTCCATCTAAGTTTTCTATCGATGGATGGCAGTTGCATATGGGATGGTGTATGAAGTAAAGTACGTTTTTGGGACCCCCTCTGAAGAATTTACTTTTAGGTCAGGGAGAAGAGGGGAAAAACAGCAAATACAATAGGAAAAAACTCCCTTGTGACCTTTCAACTATTTTTTCAGGGTACAACCTCCTACTATATAAAGTAAAGTCCACATTTGTAAAGCGCACAATCACCCGTAAGGGTCTCTAGGCGCTGGGGGGCCATCGGGAAGATTAAGTGAGCTATTGCCCAGAGTCACATGGTGCTGGGCTAACCTGCCGCCGGAGCCGGGGATCGAGCCGTGGTCCCCAGATTCCAGCGTCAGTCGCCCTGGCCGCGGCGCCACACCTCTCCCCTCTATATGGGTATTATCATACTACTATAACACATTCTTTTTACTCTCTCATTTTTTTAATTTGAATTATTTTTTTCATTTAGTATTTCTTTTTTTTCATCATTATTCTAAGTTAAAAAGATTCTCATTTCAACTGTATTATTTTCATCAAAATTACAATACAAAATTCATAGATCCTATAACAGTATACATATAAATACACTTATCACCAGGTAGAGAACAAACCAAACACAACACTCTTTCACACTCATCCACATTCACAACTTCATATAATTAGACTCATAACACGTTCTCCTATTTTTCTATCTGTTGTCCAGTATATAACCACTTTAGTGGGATTTTACAAGGACTTGGCCAACGCGTTTCGGTGGAAAATAACAACAGTGGAGACCACCTTCATCAAGACCCGCCAGATAAATCAATAAGTGTTCTCTATAACCTGGAGTTATACTCAGTTAAAGCTTCAAGTTTAGCATTTTCACGTGTAGCTTGGGGGATTTCATAATATAGCGACCACAGTTTTGGTTGCTTCTTGAATTATCCTCGTACAAATAGCAAGAGGACTTCAATCCTGTTTGGATGTAACCCACATGGCTTTTTCAAAATTGTAGCTTAATTATCTCAAGGAAACCATGACATCTTAGGATTTATCTGTAGATGGCTCGTGTGCGTTGCTCGCAAAATATCTTGCGTGGAATTAAGAACCTTGAACTCTTTTTCTTTTTTTGGACTTTGTAATTACACTTCCTCTCTGCAAAGGATGACCAACCCTCTATGACTCCAAATTGTATGCCATCAGATCGCTTTTTATTCCGCGTTCCTCTCCGTAAACATCAAACGTCTAGCAGCACGCTTGCACGAAGGGATGGTCTACGGGCATAACTAGGACACTGGGGAGGGCATCAATATTGGACCTGGGAACACCAATAACTTGTTAAATTGGAAAAGGAGAATGAACTCAACCTTTATTAAATAGAAGTGTGCAACTAAGATGAGAGAGTGTAAGCAGGATAGCTGCAAAGTCTTGATTTGGCTTTATGAATGGTGTTCCCAGTCTGCCCTGATGCTGATGCAGGGAGACTCCTAGCAGTGCGAGTGCAATGGGGAGATACGCAGTTTACTGTAGGAACCCTTTATGCGCCGAATGCTAACCAGGAAAGCTTTTTACAGTCGGCGCTGGCGCAGGTTTTGGCTTCACCTGATACTCAGGTCTTGGTGGGAGGTGATCTAAATATAGTAATGAATGCAGAGATTGACAGGACAAGGCAGTGGGTATACCAAACAGGGGCCTTCTCCCCGGGAGGTAAGCAATGGCTGGTAGATGGAGGGTTACACAATGTATGGCGCATTCACCACCCCCAACAGCGCGATTACACCTACTACTCGGCGGCCCACAAGACCTATGCGCGCTTAGACCACTTTTTGGCCTCGACTTCCCTCTTGCCTCACCTGACAGGGTCAGTCATTACCCCGCATTCCTGTCGCGGTCACTGGCTCACGTAAAGGGAATAGGGGTAGAACAGGGAGGATACATGCCACACCTTTCCCTGTTTTTGAATGCGCACTTAATTCCACTCCACAGCGCTCTTGGGACCACAACTCCCAGAAGGCTTTGGGCCACAGACCGGGAACCGGTCGGAGCAATCACGATATAGCCCCGCCTTCTGAGAGCCTCAGCGCTTGACAAACTGGTCCGAAGGCCGAAGCGGATGGTGCTTCCCCGCTGGAGGAAGCCTTTCTTCGAGCCGTTTCTTCACCAAACGTCCTGTGAGTGCCACAAACCATTTCTAAGGACGCATCATCTGCAGCATTAAGGTATTTCCTCGTCGCGCGTTCAAGAGTGGAAGACTGCTCCCGGAGGAACTCTCCTCTTGCAACGCGGTTGTGGCAGAGCTGTCGTGCAGTGTGCTCCGCTTGAGTTCTACGCGGCAGCTTGTAGCCTCGCGCTGTCATAATCAGCAGTTCTGGGTTTTAACATTTCCTGAGCCGTGGGGGCTCCTCTGTACTTAGTTCTTTACCGTGTCCGGAGCACCTCAACTGCAAGCTTGCAGCTGCTACTATTTGTGCTCTATTTGTTATTTCCTTTCCACCAAGACGTCACAACCTTTTCAGGTTGTATTGGTGGGAAAGGAAGCTTGTGTACCTTACTCTATTGGAACAGGGAGCAAGGTTACAGAGTACAGAAAGATACCTATGTAAGAAATAGGTTGTTGCATTGCCAATTTGACATTACCTAAACAGTGAAACTAATGACAGTACTGTGGATTCATACAAAGACAAGTGCTAATTTGAATCCGTACATTGGGGTGTAAACATATGGTTACCTGGAGCCAATCAATGTAAGTGAGTGTGGTTTCCTCTGCATCTGAGTATCAAGGTGTATGCTCTCTGTGTCCTTACTTTCTTCTTTCTTACATCCTACATACAGCCACTTATACCAGACAGAAACAGACGCCCTAGACCAGACCTGTGAAGCAACAGGATCTCTTTTGTTATTTTGTCCCCATCCCTTTTCCCTTGGGTACTTCCATTTCTGACATTGTCTTTATACTTTGTGGAGGTGGTAGTGTTCAGGGTAGGAGGGAGGTCATTCTTCACGGCATCGTTCCCGCTGGCTGATCTTGACAGGTTAGTGGCAACCTCATACTTGGAGCTGCTGACAACCCCGACAGTTCCTTATCAGACCACACACTTATTTCGGTGACTTTCAGCTCTAGTGGAGCTCGGCCGCCGTCGGCGGTACGGCGCCTTAGAGACTCCCTACTACATTCCGAGCCGGTAATCGAGAAGGTCAGAGAAACAATAGTCCATTATCTAGCCGAGAACGAGGTGGAAGGCACTCCTCTAGTGGCGGTTTGGGAAGCCCTAAAGCTGGTGGCGCGAGGAGAATTTATTGCCCTAGCTGCGACATACTCCCGCCTGCGTCAGGAAAAGAGAACGGAGTTGGAAAGGGACATTAGTGGCCTCGAGGCGATCCATAAACAAACTGGGGCGCCGAGGATTTGGAGGGAGCTGGAGTCGAAACGGCACATGTTAACACACTTAGACACGGATAGAGCAATGCATGCTCTCCTGTGTCTCCGACATAAGTTCTATCTCTGTGGAGATAAAGCGTGACGGATGTTGGCCCACAGGTTACGGCGCGTTCGCACGTGCACACTATACAAGCGGTCCCGGTCGGGATGCGACGGAACACACCACAGATTCCGCCATTGTGGACACTTTCCGGCAGTTTTACCAAGATCTATATCGCAGGGAGGGCGCTCCCACCACCGGCATAGCAGAGTATCTGGAGTCCTGTGGAGTTACACCCCTCCTACAGAGCTCCTCGGAGGCTCTTGACATGCCCATCTGCATCGAAGAAGTCATCTCGGCTACTGCACGGCTGAAAGTGGCCAAATCGCTAGGTCCAGATGGCATCTCGGCAATTTTTTATAAAACTTACTGTAGGGAGTTGGCCCCACTCCTGACTCGCCTTTTCAATTCTTTTTTGGACACCGGAGCTGTGGCGCCATCTATGTCGGAGGCGGCCATCACGGTTATCTTCAAGCCCGGTAAGGAGCCCAGGGAGTGCGGGTCCTACAGACCGATCTCGCTCCTTAATATTGACGCCAAGCTGTACGCAGGGGTGCTCGTGGCTCGCCTTAGTCCCCTGATGGATGGGCTCATTGAGCCCGACCAGGCGGGATTCATTCCTACGTGGCAAGGAGGAGATAATACCAAGAGACTGCTCCACCTAATGGACCTGGTCCACCGCTTGCGTTCGCAGGCCTTCCTCCTCTCCATAGATGCAGAGAAGGCCTTTGACTGTGTGAATTGGGACTATTTATTGGCCGTATTACGGAAGTTTGGCCGCTGGAATAATTTCATCCAGTGGATTCGGTGCTTCTATGCGGCCCCTACAGCAGCGGTGCGTGTCAATGGCTGCACGTCGGCTCCCTTCCCAATTGAAAGAGGTACGCGGCAGGGCTGCCCCCTGTCCCCGTTACTCTTCGCGCTATATATGGAGCCTTTTACTCAACGGATTCGGTCCAACGTCAGTATATCTGGGATTAAGTTTGGGGCGGATGTGCACAAGATCAATCTGTACGCGGACAATGTCATCCTGTCACTCACTCACCCGCACTCCTCCTTACGGGATCTCTCCCGAGAACTGACGGAGTTCCAGGAGGTGGCGGGATTCAAGGTCAATTTTACTAAATCGCATATCCTCATCCTGTCCATCCCTGAGGAGGAAGTCCTGGATTTGAAGCAGGATTTTGATTTCCGATGGGTGCACACCGATATCCTGTACCTGGGAATTCGTTTAGCACCGTCAATCTCTAAAACTGTGTCCCTGAACTACAGGATTTTGGCTGACCAGGTCGGCAAGGCCCTCTCCGACTGGTCTCGCCTCAAGCTGTCCTGGTTTGGGAGATTGGCTACCCCGTATACTGTACCTGTTTCAAATGCTGCCACTGACCCCTCCGACGGGCATTCTACGGAAGCTGCAGGGATCCCTTAACAAATTCCTCTGGGACAATAAGAAGCCGCGACAAGCTCCGAGGGCGGCTGGAGGATTAGGTTTTCCCCTGCTCTCTGCCTATTTCCAGGCGTCCGTCCTGCTTTATATCATGGAATGGAATAGACCCATGTCCAGTAAGCACTGGAACTTCATGGACCAGACGGTGGCGGGCTGCAACATCTGGAGAGAGCTGTGGTTGCCTCGTAAAAATAGGGCATGGAGCCTCTACTCGTCCCCGGTGACAGCGCCGACCCTCAAAGCGTGGGATCAATTGGCATCCCGAAAGGGGTGGACCTCGTTCCCCTCACCGATGACACCCATTGTGGACAATCCAGACTTCCCTCCGGGCTGTGCATCCCCGATCTTCCATCGCTGGTGCGAGGAAGGCTGCAAGAGAGTAGGTTCCCTCTTCGATCTGGAGGGTCTGATACCGTTTCCTTTGCTGAGAAAGGAGTTCTTTCAACTGCCGGCGGCTCATGCCTTCTCCTATACTCAGGTGGCTCACTGGGTTACCCATCCTACTAACGTGGTGGCTATGTCGCGACCACTGACCAAGTTCGAGAAATGGATGGTCTGTAAAAAGGACGATCGGCGGCTCATCTCGGAGTTGTACGCTATGGTTATAAGCCACCCCAAGAAGCAACGCACCCCCGCGCAGGTCCGATGGGAGACGGAGTTGGGGCACCCGCTTTCGCACAAAGAGTGGGAACATGTGTTTTATCGCGCGCAGCACACGGCCTCCAATACCGCTGGGGCTGAATCAGCATATAAAGTAGCGGCCTATTGGTATTACATCCCTGCTCACGTCCGAGCTTGGGACGCCACTAAATCTGGTCTTTGCTGGAGGGGATGTGGTCTCACAGGGACCTTGGCGCACTTGCTTTGGCACTGCCCGAAGCTGGGGAGGTACTGGCCCACGATTCTGGACGAGATAGATGAGGCATTTCAGATCACATTTCCCCGTTCGCCGGAGCATATTTTACTGGGGCTTCCTTACGCCAAGTGCTTCCCTCTGCACTCGCTGAAGGGTAAACAGATCGCGCTAGCGCTGATGGCGGCAAGACAGGTATTTCTGGCTAACTGGGGTTCACAGTCGGTGCCTGACCCTCGAGATTGGTTCCAGCGACTATGGCATATTTTGGCGATGGAGAGGCTCTCGATGGGAATAGACGGAAAGGGCCCAGAGTATGCTGAATAATGGGGCCCATTTTTACATCTTCTGTCCAAGGACCTGCGTGAAGTCACTTGCCCGAAATACCTGCAGATTCTACAACTCATCCCTTTGGAATCGGGTAGAGCTAACCCTGTGCCTTGAACCTTCCCTTAGAACCTCGGTAGCCACGGTGACCACCCTGTAGAGAGCTGACGTGGAGATAGGTGGGTTGGGGAGGGGGGTGGGTTTGGGTGTGTGTATGTGTGAGTGTGTGTGCGGGTAGGCGGGGAGGACGGGAGGGGGGTCCGGTGTTTACTGTTGTTCTTTGGTTCAGTTCTGGAAACAGCAGTGCTCAGTGCACAGGCGGGGTGACGAGTTACAACTTCAAATACTTCGCAGGGCCGTCCTCCGGGATGTAGGCCCAGACGCTGTGTGTCAGGAGAATGACCAGCTTCCACGGGAGCGAAGAAGAATCCCTCCACCTCCAGGACACAGAAACAAGAATGCTAAATATAACACACTCCTGTCTACTGTCCCCTAAAAGTATGAGGGAATTACCCAAGGAGTGTCCACTACTCTCCTCATACGAGGGGGTCAAAGGGTAACAGAAGGCGTCTCAGGTGATGGTCCAGGCTAGGAAACAAAACCAAGTCATACAATGTAATAAACCCACCGTTACTCTGGCCACTATTAATAAAACATTGACATGTGTGATTAATCCAAGTAATCTTACCCCAACTGCATGTCGGGCGTGCCTTATCGATGAGTTCAGGAAACAAGGGAAGGCAGGAGGTCCATGAACAGGCCAGAATGAGCAGAACTCACGAAGGACTCGCACACCAGACACAAACAAATAAATACAGGGAGTGAGGTGCACCGACCGGCTGCACAGGGGCATGTACAGCGGAGCAGCTCACACTCAGGAGGAGAGACACCCGGCCCCTAGGGATCACCAGGGCGGAGCGCTCACTCTCAAAAGGGTCTCAAACAATATGGAAAGGAAAGGAATGAATACAGCCCCAATGCGGGAAGAAAAGAAATGCGACGAGCAGAAGACGCCCGCAAAGACAGAGAAATGCCGAAGACCGGCAGACACTTTCTCACAGAGCACACGAAGGGCTGAGTCAGAGAGCAAGGTGGCCGCTTCAACTAAGGCGGGGAAATCTCTAAAAAACAACCGGAGGGTTCTGTAGGACGCCAGGGAAATGCGAGCAGGAACCAGGAAGTGGAGAGGGGGGCGTGGTACCGGGAAAGTAAGCCAAGCAACGGCTGCTGTCTGCCGCGCCTCTTTACTCGCGTTAGAGAGCGTCCACAAATGTTCTTGCACACAAGTTTAGGGTTATGGGATAAATATCGGACTATCAGTAATCGCACATGTCAAGGCTTCTAACTCCTAACAGTACCCCTCCTCAAAGGCCTATTCCCAGGACCAGGTTTGGAGGGATGGAGTCTGTGAAATTGTCTGATCAATCTGGATGCATGTATATTTTCAGCAGGCTCCCAGGATCTATCTTCTCGGGGATATCCTACCCAATCTATGAAGTACTGGAGTTTACCTCTGGATTTCCTGGAATCCAGAATTTTGCGTACTTCATATTCTGCTTCGCCATCGATCTGTACCGGAGGGGGAGGGATCTCAGGGACAATGGAGGGTATGTATTTTTTGATCAATGAGCTGTGGAACACGGGATGTATTTTCATGCATTGGGGTAATTGAAGTCGCAAGGTGACAGGGGTTATGATTTTCTCTATAGGAAAAGGACCTATAAATCTAGGTTGGAATTTTTTCGAACCTTCCATCCTAAGGTTTCTAGTGGACAGCCACACTTTCTCTCCTATCGTGTACATAGGCTCTGTTCTCCTGTGTTTATCCGCTTGTTTCTTCATCGCTTCTTTAGCTTTCCCTAGCTCTGTCTTTGCTGATTCCCATACTTCCTGAATGCGGGCATGGTGTTCGTCTAGTGCGGGCACAGAAGTGTCATCTGGGGGTAACACAATAGGAATCATTCTAGGGTGTTGTGAATGTAAAAGGAAAAAAGGTGAGACCTTTGTGGCGGAGTGGCTAGAATTGTTGTATGCGAATTCAGCCAAAGGAAGAGCTTGAACCCAAGTAGATGGAATGGATGTTAATAAACAACGCAGGAATTGTTCTAAGGTCTGATTAGTCCTTTATGTTTGCCCATCAGTTTGGGGGTGATAAGCGGTGGAAAGTCTATGATCGATACCCAGAACTGCACACATTCCCCTCCAGAACTTGGAGACAAACTGGGGACCTCTATCAGAGATGATGACTGTGGGTAACCCATGTAATTTTACAACATTGTCCAAGAAAACAGACGCTAGTTCTTTAGAGGAAGGTACTTTCTTTAGAGGAATGAAATGTCCCATTTTAGACAACAGATCCACTACTACATAGACTGTGGTATAACCCTGACAGGGGGGCAAATCCGTCATAAAATCCATACTGATGGTGTGCCAGGGTGCTGGGGGTATGGCTATGTGTCTTAAGAGCCCTGCAGGTGCGCAATGCGAAGCCTTTTTGCGATCACAAATTGCGCAAGCTTGTACATAAGCTAACACATCTTTGGACATAGATTCCCACCAAAACCATCTGTGGCACAGTTCATTAGTTTTACGACAGCCAGGATGACCCGCCAAGGTGCTACTATGACACCATTCTATGATCTTCTGTCTCAAGGTGGAAGCAGAGACAAACAGTTTGTCTTCATGATAATACAACCCTTCTTTGATGGTGTGTAGGGGATTTTGCAACCAGTCTTCTGGTGACAAGTCTAAGAGTAGTCCCTTGATCTCTTCGAGGAGATTGTGGTCTTTTTCCCCCACCCCAAGGATCTTGTTTTCAGGAATTATTGGAAGTGGTGGTTCCTCGGCTGAGCATTTTTCCTGACCGAGACGCGACAAGGCATCAGCTTTTCCTTGTTGTGTCCCAGGACGATAGGTGATCAGAAAATCATATTCGCTAAAAAATAACAACCACCTCATCTGTCTTGGCGTAAGAGCTCTAGCAGATTTAAAGAACTGAAGGTTCTTGTGGTCTGAATAAATGGTGACCACATGGGGGGATCCTAATAAATGATGTCTCCATTCTTGAAAGGACAGCTTGATGGCCAACAGTTCTCTTTCTCCAATAGTGTAATTTCTCTCCGCAGGTAATAACGTTTTTGAGAAATACGCTATAGGATGCATTTGACCTGTCTCAGTGTCTCGCTGGGAAAGTATACCTCGTACAGCATATTGAGAGGCATCCGCCTCCACAAAAAAAGGTTGTGTGTTGTCGGCATGATGGAGAATAGGGGCTGAGGTGAACTTGTCCTTTAAATCACAAAAGGCTCGTTCTGCCTCGGTCGACCATATAAAAGGTACCCCTTTTTTCAGAAGTTTTGTGATTGAGGAAATAGATTCAGAAAAACGGTCAATGAATCGCCGATAAAAATTGGCAAATCCTAGAAAAAATTGTATTTCTTTGACTGAGGTAGGACTTTTCCATTTAACCAAAGCCTCCACTTTCTTGGGATCCATCTGAAGGCCACTAGGTTTAATGGTGAAGCCCAGGAAGTCCACTTCTGAAGTGTGAAACACACTTTTATCCAATTTGTCGAATAACTGATTTTCCTGTAATTTGTTAAGGATCTTTTGAACATGCTACACATGGTCGGTCTCATTCTGAGAGAATATAAGGATATCGTCAATATAGACGATAAAAAAAATATCGATATATTCTCTCAAAATGTCGTTAATAAAGTATTGAAACGCCGCTGGTGCGTTACACAAACCAAACGGCATGATGCAATACTCATAGAGTCCAAATTTGATGCGAAAGGCGGTTTTCCATTCGTCGCCCTGTTTGACACGTATCAAATGGTATGCACCCCTGAGATCGATTTTGGTGAAAATGTTTGCTCCTTTAATCTGGTCGAGGAGGACAGGAATCAGGGGAAGAGGGTATTTGTTTTTTATAGTGATTTTATTCAATGCTCTGTAATCCAGGCATGCCCTGAGCCCGCCTTCCTTTTTATCAATGAAAAACAGAGGGGAAGACACGGGCGAAGTAGAGTGTCTGATAAATCCCTTGGCAAGCATCTCATCTAAATAGTCTTTCAGGTAATCATTTTCTGAGGGAGTCAGTGCATAAATACGAATGCAGGGCAAATCTGCGCCGAGTATTAAGTCAATTCTGCAATCATAACTCCTATGCGGAGGTAATTTGGTAGCTTCTTGCTCACTAAAGACGTCTTTATAATCAGAATACTGTTCAGGTAATCTCAAGTCAACCCCTGATTGAACTGCACAATATAACGGGAGATCTGGTTCTCTGGCTTCTTGGTAACAGTGAGTTTTACAGTACGGGGAAATCAAGGTGACGGTTCTTTTTACCCAGTCTATAGAGGGATTGTATACCTGTAACCATGGTACTCCCAAAATGACACCGAAATTGGGAGCGTCAATTAAATCAAACACAAGACTCTCGGAGTGACCGTTATTAAAAACGATAACCAACGGCGGGGTTTGATAACTTATCATCTCAGAAGATAACTCAGACCCATCCACAGCCCAGATGGATTCAGGCTGTGGCTTAGCAACAAAAGACAGGCACAGTTGTTTAGCGAGTTGGATGTCAAAGAAATTCCCAGTAGCTCCGGAGTCTAAAAGAACAGACATGGTATATTGTCTTTTACCCGTGTAAGTGAGGGTAATGGGTAATGTAAAGTGCTTTACCACTAGTATCTTGTTGGTGGAGATCTGCTGAGGTGTGTAGCTTGGGGAATCGACCTCTCTGTTCCTCAAGATTTCTAGTTTTCCAAACTGGAAAGGCTGCTGACTGATAGTCTTGGTGTCTTAGGGTGCACTGGACAGTCTCTAGCAAAATGGCCCCCTTTACCACAATACAAGCATAGATTCAATGTCCTTCTCTTATCTTTTTCTTCTGTGTATAGAGGTCCTCGGATTCCCCCTATTTGCATGGGTTCTGGGATATCTTTTGGTAGGGATTTCTCGGTTCTAGGTAATAGAATTATGGGGACAATATTTCGGTTCCGTTCCCCTTTTCTCTCATGCAGTCGATGATCTAACTTTACTACAAGGTCGATAAAGGAGGCACAGTCTTCTGGGGGGTTCACTATCTGTGAGAGTAAGTCTTTATCTCATCACATAACCCACGGTAAAACAAGGAGGTTCACTTATCTTCTGGCCAATGTGTTTCTTACACTAAACGATTAAAATTAGTAATGTAGGACAGGAGGTCTTTGGAACCCTGTTTAAGATTAAGTAGCTCTGTATCACTAGCTTGCATATACGAATGTTTAGCGAAGAGACTTCTCATTTTCTCCTTAAATTGATCAAGATCGTATAACAATGGATCATTATTCTGGACCATGGGTACTGCCCATTCCGCTGCATTCCCCGCAAAATAAGAAATTATGAAAGCTACTTTGGCAGAATCATCGGGAAATGAGGCAGCTTTGCATAGGAATTGGAGTTGGCATTGATTCATAAACACATTGAATTTGGTGCTATCTCCTGTGAATCTTTCGGGCATTGCTAAAGGAACAGGGCTAGGGGTATTCACAGTGACATGAACAAGGGAAACCGTAGTATCACCACTAGCCCCTGTTTCTGTTGCTGGGGGAGCTAGAGTAAATCTGGCCGGTTGTATATAACTTTTGCGGGATTTAGGGAGTGGTCCTGGGTCTCTCTCGCCTGTTCTTAACTGATGTACCTCTGCCAGTAATCTCTGGTTTTCCGTCCCCAATCTGCCTACTTCTGCCTGAAGGGCCACTAATGCAGCAGTGAGGTCCTCCATAGTATGTGTCTGGAGGTCAAGGCCAGTAGCATCCATAGAAGGGTCAGGATTCATCCTCGCTCGGGGGAAGGTTATTTCGTAGGATTTGGCTTTCTGTCAGGAGAATGACCAGCTTCCACGGGAGCGAAGAAGAATCCCTCCACCTACAGGACACAGAAACAAGAATGTGAAATATAACACACTCCTGTCTACTATCCCCTAAAAGTATGAGGGAATTACCCAAGGAGTGTCCACCACTCTCCTCATACGAGGGGGTCAAAGGGTAACAGAAGGCGTCTCAGGTGATGGTCCAGGCTAGGAAACAAAACCAAGTCATACAATGTAATAAACCCACCGTTACTCTGGCCACTATTAATAAAACATTGACATGTGTGATTAATCCAAGTAATCTTACCCCAACTGCAGGTCGGGCGTGCCTTATCGATGAGTTCAGGAAACAAGGGAAGGCAGGAGGCGCATGAACAGGCCAGAATGAGCAGAACTCACGAAGGACTCACACACCAGACACAAACAAATAAATACAGGGAGTGAGGTGCACCGACCGGCTGCACGGGGGCATGTACAGCGGAGCAGTACACACTCAGGAGGAGAGACACCCGGCCCCTAGGGATCACCAGGGCGGAGCGCTCACTCTCAAAAGGGTCTCAAACAATATGGAAAGGAATGAATACAGCCCCAATGCGGGAAGAAAAGAAATGCGACGAGCAGAAGACGCCCGCAAAATGCGTGAGCAAAGGTAGGGTAGTCGCAAGCGCTTGCTCGCGCACAGAGAAATGCCGAAGACCGGCAGACACTTTCTCACAGAGCACACGAAGGGCTGAGTCAGAGAGCAAGGTGGCCGCTTCAACTAAGGCGGGGAAATCTCCAAAAAACAACCGGAGGGTTCTGTAGGACGCCAGGGAAATGCGAGCAGGAACCAGGAAGTGGAGAGGGGGGCGTGGTACCGGGAAAGTAAGCCAAGCAACGGCTGCTGTCTACCGCGCCTCTTTACTCGCGTTAGGGAGCGTCCACAAATGTTCTTGCACACAAGTTTAGGGTTATGGGATAAATATCGGACTATCAGTAATCGCACATGTCAAGGCTTCTAACTCCTAACACTGTGTAGATGCTTTATATTTACGCCCTGCCGGCTAGCAGATGTAGGCAGCTGGGCTGTGTACAGTATTTCTTCCCGCATAATAAATATGATTGATTCTAAAAACCAACTTCACCATAAGTTGTGTTTTAAATTGTAATTCCAGGGACACCAAGTGTCGGGGTGCCATCTTTTCCCAATTGGATATTACACTTATAAAATGTAATAAGTCAATCCCAATGTTATCCTACGGGAGAGAAAGGCCTTGCAGTAGTGAAAAACAAATGTAAGAGTATTTCGCTGCCAGGAAATGTAAAACGTAGAAGTGCATGTCCTACTTTTTATATACACTGCACCCTGCCCATGGGCTGTCCATGGCAGTATTGGTCGTACTCCTCAGGATCTGGATGATGCAAATAAGGGTCCACCTCCTGACATCCCCAAAACTCTAACTGAAAGTTTTACAGAGTTTTAGGGCGATCAAGCGAGGGATAGGAAAGGGTGGGAACAGCAGGGATGAGAACCTGAAAAAATAAAGTAACATACATCAGAAACATAGACTACATAATAGTCTACTCTCATATGGTCTCACTGAAGGAACATGCATACCTTATCTACCAATAGGATCAGCTTACTCTTGTAAGAACTCCAGTCATAACAGAGCGCTCCTATTGATAAGACCTAGCAAACACAATGAACATACGTTAAAAGGATCACACATGATATTGTTACTTCATACAATCCCTTTTTCCTTTCAACCTCTAATTCCCCTACCCGCCTTGCTCACCGGTTCTCTGGGAATGGGAGAGAAATAGTAGAAAAATGTCTCGAACCAATGAATGGAAAAACAAACAAAGAAGGGTGTTCAGATTGTTCAATCAATCAATCAATCAATCAAAGCATTTGTATAGCGCACTACTCACCCGGAGGGTCTCAAGGCGCTAGGGGAGGGGGTCCGCTACTGCTTCAACAGCCAGGTCTTGAGCTGCTTCCTGAAGGCGAGGTGGTCCTGGGTCAGGCGGAGGTGGGTCGGGAGGGTGTTCCAAGTCTTGGCGGCGAGATAGGAGAAGGACCTTCCCCCTGCGGTGGCTCTTCGGATGCGGGGGACGGCGGCGAGGGCGTGGCCGGTCGATCGAAGATGGCGTTTGGGAGCGTAGAAGTTGAGGCGGCTGTTGAGGTATCCTGGGCCTTGGTTGTGTAGGGCTTTGTGTGCGTGGGTGAGGAGACGGAAGGTGATTCGCTTGTTGACCGGGAGCCAGTGCAGGTTTCTCAGGTGTCCGGAGATGTGGTTGCGACAGGGGATGTCTAGGATGAGTCGTGCTGAGGCGTTCTAGATCCGCTGGAGTCTTTTCTGGAGTTTGGCGGTGGTTCCGGGGTAGAGGGAGTTGCCGTAGTCCAGTCGGCTGGTGACGAGGGCCGGGGTGACCGTCTTCCTGGTCTCGGTGGGGATCCACCTGAAGATCTTGCGTAGCATGCGTAGGATGTTGAAGCAAGACGAGGAGACGGCGTTGACTTGTCTGGTCATGGAGAGGGAGGAGTCCAGGATGAAGCCCAGGTTGCGTGCGTGGTCTGTTGGTTTGGGTGCGTTGCCTAGGGCGGGGGGCCACCAGGAGTCGTCCCAGGCGGAGGGTGAGGATCCCGGGATGAGGACTTCCGTCTTGTCAGAGTTCAGTTTCAGGCGGCTGTTCTTCATCCATTCGGCTACCTCTTTCATCCCTTCGTGTAGGTTGGCTCTGGCGGTGGCGGGGTCGTTGGTGAGGGAGAGGATCAGCTGGGTGTCGTAGGCGTAGGAGATGATGTTGAGGTTGTGCTGGCGTGCGATGGCTGCGAGGGGACTCATGTAGACGTTGAAGAGGGTTGGGCTGAGCGAGGAGCCCTGAGGAACGCCGCAGATGACTTTGGTGGCTTCAGATCTGAACGGGGGAAGGCGGACTCTCTGTGTCCTTCCGGCGAGGAAGGAGATGATCCACTCTAGTGCCTTCTCCTGGATTCCGACGTTGCTGAGGCGTTGTACTAGGGTGCGGTGGCAGACAGTGTCGAAGGCCGCGGAGAGGTCTAGGAGGATGAGGGCCGCTGTTTCTCCGTTGTCGAGCAGGGCTCGGATGTCGTCGGTTGCTGCGATCAGGGCGGTCTCTGTGCTGTGGTTGGCCCGGAAGCCCGACTGCGAGACGTCGAGGGCTCCGTTCGTCAAGAGGAAGGCGGCCAGCTGCTTGTTGACGGTCTTCTCGATGACTTTTGCGGGAAACGGGAGCAGCGAGATGGGTCGGTAGTTCTTGAGGTCGGTTGGGTCGGCTGATGGTTTCTTCAGTAGGGCGCTGAGTTTGGCGTGCTTCCAGCTCTCCGGGAAGGTAGCGGTGTTGAAGGAGGTGTTGATGATGTCCCGCAGGTGGGGTGCGATGACAGCGTCGGCCTTGTTGAAGACGTGGTGAGGGCAGGGGTCGGTCGGAGATCCGGAGTGGATGGAGTTCATCGTGCGGATGGTGTCTTCGGTGCTGATCGGGGTCCAGGCGTGAAGGGTGGTGGTGGGGGGCGGTGGTTTGGTTGTGGCGTGCGTCGGTTGAGTGCTGAAGCTGTTGTGTATGTCCGCGATCTTGTTGTGGAAGTAGGAGGCGAGGGAGTTGCAGAGGTCTTGCGAAGGGGTGATGTCGTTGTTTCCGGCGTTGGGGTTGGAGAGCTCTTTAACGATGTTGAAGAGTTCCTTGCTGTTGTGTGCGTTGTTGTCCAGTCGTTCCTTGAATGCAGTTTTCTTGGTGGTGTGGATCAGTTGGTGGTGTTTTCGGGTGGCGAGCTTGAGGGCAGTCATGTTGTCCGGTGTGGGGTCTCTGCGCCAGGCGTTCTCAAGGGCTCTGTAGTTCTTCTTGGAGCGCTTGAGTTTGTCGGTGAACCATTTGGCTTTCTTGCTGCCGGGTCCGCTGGGCGGGGTCCTCAGAGGGGCGAGGTCGTCTGCGCAGTCGCTGATCCACTTCGTGAGGTTGGTGGCCGCTTGGCTGGGGTTCGTTGCGCTGGTGGGTGGGCTCGTGCTCAGGGAAGTCGCGAGTTGGTCGGCTGTGATCTTGTTCCAGCTTCTGCGTGCAACCTGTTGCTGGTGGTGGTGAATCGTGGTTCTTCTGAAGCTGAAGTGGACGCAGCTGTGGTCCGTCCAGTGGAGCCGGTGGCGTGGCTGAAGGTGATGTCCTTGCTGGATGAGAAGACGGGGTCGAGTGTGTGTCCGGCGTAGTGGGTGGGGGTGTTGACCAGTTGCTTGAGTCCGAGGTTGGCGAGGTTGTCCAGCAGGGTGGTGGTGTTGTGGTTGTTGTTGTTCTCCAGGTCGAAGTTGAGGTCCCCGAGGAGGATGTAGTCAGCGGAGGGGAGGGCGTGCGGGCTGATGAAGTCGGCGATGTCCTCGCTGAATTGTGTGCGTGGTCCCGGGGGTCTGTAGATGAGGGTGCCTCTGAGGGTGGTCTTGGGGTTGATGTGGATCTGGAAGTGCAGGTGCTCGGCGGGTGTGAGGGTGTCGTCGGTGTTGGTCGTGATGCGGATGGTGTTCCTGTGGACGATGGCGATGCCTCCTCCTGTCTGGTTGCCGCGGTCCCTCCGGATGATCTTGTAGCCGTCCGGGATGGCGATGGCGATGTCGGGCACTGAGGAGGCGTTCATCCAGGTTTCCGTGAGGAAGGCGACGTCCAGGGCTGTGGTATCGAGCAGGTTCCAGAGCTCGACAGCGTGTCTGTGGATGGAGCGGGTGTTGAGCAGGATGCACTTAAGGTGGCTGCTGCTGTTGCTCGTCGAGGTCTTGGGCACTGCTGGAGTGGTGCATATCCGGATGCAGGTGAACTTGCAGGAGTTGCAGCAGAAGGGTCCGTGGGTGCATCTCGGGGTGGCTCGGTAGCAATCCGGGAGTCAGCCGGTGTTGAGTGCGTTGAGGTCGGTGATGGCGTAGGTCCGGCGGGAGGGCTGGTGACTGCAAGGGACAGGGGTCCTGGCACTGGGCGCGGTCCAGGCGCAGATGGGCGCAGACGGGCTTACCTTTGGCGCGCCTTCGGCGCACAATCGGCGCACCCGCTGCGCGTCAACGCTGCGCGTGCGCACGGTCGCCATTTATGGCGAAGTGAAGGGAGGGAGGAGCAGCTGGGAGGCGGGAGCGGGGAGGGCAGAAGGAAGGGGGCGTGTCCACACTCCCGGTGGCGGGAAGCGGGGAGCGGGGAGCAGGGCGGGTGGGTGCTGGGGAAAACGGCGCAGGGGGGTTCAACTCAACAACAAAAACAAAACAGAACAGGCAGCAGGAAAAACGAAATATCTACAGATTAAAGTACAGGTTGAAACAGCAGCAGAATGGCAGGGGAACAATGAGCGGCGGCGGGGGCGTGGCCAGGCGGAGAGGAGGCACAGCGAGGCTCAGAGCAGTGGCAGGAGGGGGGGCACACGTGACAGCTGGTGGCCGTGCGGCGCGGGGGTGTCCTAAGGCTAGGTTCCCAAAGGAAGTCTGCACTAACTTCAACTCTAGAATCGATCAAAAATCCCATAGAAAGTAATTGGGCGTCCAATTAATACAGCCTGTATTTAAGGCGCCGTGAAATCACCAAGAACTAGTGTAGGGCTTCCACGGTGTATATACCGCCGCCCGCTACACTCTGCCAAAGAACAAATGAAGAAGCAAGCAAATCAGGGTCTACGGCGGTTACGTCACTGCCGCCCGTAATGGTATCCAGACGAAGGCAATGAAATGAAAACAAAGGCGTCCGCGGTGTTTTCAGAACCACCGCCTTAATTGAGACACGATGCACATGACAAACAAAGAAGGCAAGAAACAAAGGCGTCCGCGGTATTTCCAGAACCGCCACCTTAGAAGGGTTTCCTTAGCACTCACCGTTGCTCTGCCTCTAACCGGATTACCAGCGGCTCCAAAACCCACCCGCTTCCTGGAAAAACTGTCACCACGAACAAATTCAGAATTATGCGCAAGCGTCAGTGCGCAGCGCGTCTTCTTGTAGACGCGATTCCTCTCCCATGGCCTTCTGGGACTTGTAGGATTAATTACTAGGCAGGCGCTACGCTGTACGAATTCTGGCAGTCCAGGGCCTACCTTAGGGGTGACCATTATGTAATAAAAAGGAAGGGTTGGACCTGGCTAGTAGGTTAATTTGCCAGGTCGACAAGGCAGTTTAAAACTGCACACACAGGCTCTGCAGTGGCAGGTCTGAGACTTATTTAAAGGACTATGTGAAATAAACAAGGACCCCCTGATTTGGATCAATTTCCTGGGTCAGGGCAAGAATTTATGTGAGTAAAATACCCAGGCAAATCCTCAATAGAGACACTAGCACATGAACAGTGGCATTAGCCCAACCATGGTTTAGAAAAAAATATAATCAAAAAACGTTTTTGCACATATTTGTGTATTTTAATTTCTGTTATAAAACATGATTAAATGATAAAAAATATTGAGTACATTAATATTTATACATGATAAAATATTCCAGCATTATAGCATATGCATGGATCTAGACATACATCAGGTACATATATGTTATACAATAAAAAGATGGTTTCCTGTCTACGCGTTTCGACACAACTGTGTCTTCCTCAGGACTGTACCATCATATTTCTATAAATACCAACACGTGGTGCCGGGATTAAAGCCAATGTGGAAGCAGATACACACAGTAAAAGGTCCCAGGGTAAAAAGAGAAATAGGTAGGTTCTCTAATGTTAATGTCCTGAAACCATCAGCTTTTGTACGTATTGGCAGCAAGATTTACCGCCTGTTTTTATGATAAAATGTGCGTGCCGGCTGCATGAGGTTCCCGGCGTCTTTAATTCGGGATATACACCCTTTCACTCGGTCAAAATAGTGTGGCCCGGCTTTTGAGGTAAAATGACGTAGCCTGACTGCACGCGGTTTACAGCGTCTCTTGTGCGTGAAATAAGGAGCTGGACGCGGACCGGTGGCAAATGGATCCCGGCGATTTTTCGTACTTCAGCAAGAACTTAAAGGACTACTTAAGTGGGAGGCACCATTGGTGCTGCAATCCCACTAGTAGCATTTGATTTACAGGCCCTGGGTACATGTAGTGCACTTTACTAGAGACTTATAAGTAATTCAAATATGTCAATTGTGGATAAGCCAAAGTTGCCATGTTTTAAATAAAGAGCACATGCCATATATATTTTATTTTTATGATATGGAATTCATACTAAGGAACACATAATCATGTACAACAGATAAAACGAAAAATACATTTCCTCCAATAAATAATTTTCCAATGATATGAAAATACCTCCTAAAATCATTTTGCCTTACGTACTATATCAAATACAGGAGAAAATAAAACAATCTCATAAAAAAGTGAAGTGCAGAGTGGAATATACTAAGTACAGGAAAAAACAGGGCATTACAAGAAATATTACAATGCTCATATTCCCAAAAGATGAGGAGAGGAAATAACACTACATAAAAAAAACATTAAAATTCCTAGTAGATACCCAGAAAAGTAAAAAAAAAAAAAAAGATAAATCCTATCACAAGTCCTTTCATTTGGAGGGGAGAAAATAAAAGAACGGGCCACAGGGGCAGAGTGAATATTAAATTTGAGGAATAAAGGCAGTAGAAAGTAACGCCTAGCCTTTTGCAACTCCAGACACACGAATATCACTTGATTATTATCTTCTACTTGTAGGTGACACAACTCACAGATTCTCGCCTTTTTTGGAATTTTGTCCCAAATCCCCATAATTTCTTTTAAGGGCAATAGATGTAGTCTCAACAAGAGCATCAGCCTTCTGACCCCGTGAGGCAGGTTCCCTGTTAAATAAGACTGTGGTTTGTTCCCCATGGCACTCCCACAGACCACCTTGTTTTGTGACTTTGACTGACTTAAGGCAATGTCTCTAGCTAAACTGATGGTGGACACAGAACTCTTTACATACTCCTTCAACGCTGGCTTTAACATGGGGGAATTTATGTTCCAGCGAAGCCCAAAAGCATCATTTGCTTGCTCAAAGGACCTAAAAATTGTGGACTGCTCCTTTCAACCTGAGGAAGAATTCGGCTGGTTAGCAGTGATGAATTGCCCAGATTCCTAAAGTCAGCAAAAATGAAGTCAGCAAAACAGTCAAAAACAGGAGGTCAGAAGGCAAAAGGTCAGAGGAAACCACATCAAAGATGCCAGGTCAAACACAGGGTTATCTTTGTGCGCTCTGGTTTGCACGTGAGATACAACCCATGTCTGCTCCTGGTTGTCCAGGAGAGTGAGAAAGTCTGTAAAGCTACAGTTCAAATTATTTTTCTGTCACCTAATTGCCAGACCCCATTTAGGAGGCAGCAGGCAAGCTATTGGCCCACAACCGGGGTGGTTGAGGTTGATTGTCAATGGTGCTCTGTGTCTGTCCTCTTATGGCTCTGCAAAGTGAGCCAATTTCAACCCTTTCTGCACTTGACTGTAAAGGATGCAAGAACGATCACTCACAGGCTTCTCAAGGAGGAAGCATGTGGGCAATAACTCATATGTCAACAATACGCCAAAAAATACAATCGTATAATGTCCAGCCCAGAGATGATCTATTTGGAAAAAGAAATACTTTTAATCTCGCAGTATAACAAAACACTGCACAATTCAATTTGCGCATTTTACAGGATTTCCAAAGCTGTGTTCTACCAGTGAGGCACTAAACCCCCTCCCTCCTTCCCATTAACCGTCTCCCCTACTGCTACGGTCAGGATTAAGTTATTAACATCTTTTCCCCCCACAGGGAGTATTAGGCAAGATAAATCTCAAGTGCAAATGGTTCAGTTATTTCCAACTGTCCCAAGGAGCAACTCTTTTCTATGCCTGTTATTGTTTCTTCATGCAATAGATTCAGGCGAATTCATTGGTATTGCCCATGGGCATAAGTCTCCTTGGTCAATCTGTGGAGGCTAAGCTCCTCAGTTTTCCTGTGTTCTGTTGACAGTCTTCCGGCTGAGCCTCTAAAATGCAGACCGGCAAGATGCTTCTTTGGTGCCAGTTTGAACAGGGGCGTCACTCCTTGACCCCAAGGGAGATTTCTTCCGTCTTCCGTCTTCCGTCGATAAGAAATGACGAAGGTCCAAGATTTATGTTTCAGAGTTTCATCCAGGGTAATCTAAAGTCCTAGGGACTGGGTTCCTATACTTATACCAAGTTTAGGGGTTGGACTAACTCTAGGGTCCCACCTATGGGAGGACCTGGGGAGGGGGTGGTTACACCCCTTCCCCTTTGTCCAGTTTCATGCCAGAGCTGGGGCTGAGTGCCCAAGCAACCAGTTTGAACTGGGAAATGCACAGAGACACCTTATGTGCCCCAGGCACTATCTGAAAAGCATTCACTGAATGCAACCCACCCTGCCCCAATAAACTAAAGCCTGTCTGGGGAGGTGCTGGCACCTCCCTGGACAGGAAACCTATTGTCCAAGCCTCCCCTGCCGGAGTTTTGTCCAGCAGCAGGAGGTCAGACTCGTGTCTGTGGCAGCAGCATCCATTTTGTGATGCTGGGGCTCTTTTAATCTATTAACGGGTAAGTAAGTGTGTACATGTCTACTTCCTCTAGAAGGGTGGAATGCTACCCCCGCCGCCAGAACTGGTGGGGGGGCAGCATTCCAAAGTGTTTCACACCAAACACAACATGTTTTGATAAAGCCATTCCAAAGTTAGCATTAACCGCGAGGATTATAATGCACTTAAGAGTATATGGTATGGCCATATCACAGAACAGCTATAAGAAAGGGATTCCGAAAGCTGCAGAGGGGCTCAGCTCATGCTAGGGCACCCTCTCACACAAAAGCAAGCACTCTGCCTTCAGGATTGATTATTCCTGCCATAGGAGTGACTTATAGGTTTATATGTGTCTGTTGTAAAAGGTAGACATAGGTATACTATATCTAAGTAAGGGGTACTTACACCACCTTAGCCAGGCAGCAAGTGCAGACCTGTGGTGCCCTTTTGGAAGGCTTCCCATTGGTGGCATAATAGATACTTCAGCCCCTGGTAGGCCTCTGGGGTACCTATGCCCTTGGTACCTAAGGTACCATATACTAGGGACTCACAAGGGTAACCCAGTAACCAATCTGGTGTGTACCTAATGTACAGGTAATCAATTTAGAGAGGGAGACAGATAGGCTGGGACCCTGGATAGCAGGATCCCAGCCAATCTAAGTCAAAAACCATCTAAACACCAGGAGAAAAAAATGGGCGTAACCATATAGTCAGATTCCACCTTTCTACACTCTGGGTCTGTGCTAGGCACTAATGCTATGTACACCTATGTGTGACACCAATTCCAAATGCCACAAAGAGAGACTATGGGGCATATGTACAATGTTTTGGCATAGGGCAGCACCACAAACCTTCTAGTTGTGCTGCTCTATGTCAAAATAAAAGGGCAGAAATGCACCATATCTCCTTCCCATTAACCGTCTCCCCTACTGCTACGGTCAGGATTAAGTTATTAACATTTTTCCCCCACAGGGAGGATTAGGCAAGATAAATCTCAAGTGCAGATGGTCAGTTATTTCCAACTGTCTCAAGGAGCAACTCTTTTCTATGCCTGTTATTGTTTCTTCATGCAATAGATTCAGGTCAGTGCATTGGTATTGCCCGTGGGCATAAGTCTCCTTGGTCAATCTGTGGAGGTTAAGCTCCTCAGTTTTCTTGTATTCTGTTGACAGTCTTCCGGCTGAGCCTCTAAAATGCAGACCGGCAAGATGCTTCTTTGGTGCCAGTTTGAACAGGGGAGTCACTCCTTGACCCCAAGGGAGATTTCTTCCGTCTTCCGTCGATAAGAAATGTCGATGGTCCAAGATTTATGTTTCAGAGTTTCGTCCAGGGTAATCTAAAGTCCTAGGGACTGGGTTCCTATACTTATACCAAGTTTAGGGGTTGGACTAACTCTAGGGTCCCACCTATGGTAGGACCTGGGGGGGGGGGGTTACACCCCTTCCCCTTTGTCCAGTTTCGCACCAGAGCTGGGGCTGAGTGCCCCAGCAACCAGTTTGAACTGGGAAATGCACTGGAACACCTTGTGTGCACCAAGCACTGTCTGAAAAACATTCACTGAATGCAACCCACCCTGCCCCAATACACTAAAGCCTGTCTGGGGAGGTGCTGGCACCTCTGTGGACAGAAAACCTATTGTTCAAGCCTCCCCTGCCGGAGTTTCGCCCAGCAGCAGGAGGTCAGACTAGTGTCTGTGGCAGCAGCATCCATTTTGTGATGCTGGGGCTCTTTTAAACTATTACCCGGTAAGTAAGTGTGTACATGTCTTCTTCCTATAGAAGGGTGGAATGCTACCCCGCCGCTATAATTGGCAGGGGGGGGGGGTAGTATTCCAAAGTGGTTTACACCAAACACGACATGTTTTGATAAAGCCATTCCAAAGTTAACATTAACCGCGAGGATTATAATGAATTTAAGAGAATATGGTATGGCCATATCACAGAACAGCTCTAAGTAAGGGATTCAGGAAGCTGTAGAGGGGCTCATCTCATGCTAGGGCATCCTCTCACACAAAACCAAGCCCTCTGCCTTCAAGATTGATAAGGCCTGCCATAGGAGAGACATAGGTTTATGTGTGTCTGTTTTAAAAGGTAGATATAGGTATACTATATCTAAGTAGGGGGTACTTACACCACCTTACCCAGGCTGCAAGTGCAGACCTGTGGTGTCATTTTGGAAGGCATCCCAGTGGTGGCATAATACATGCTTCAGCCCCTGGTAGGCCTCTGGAGTACCTATGCCCTTGGTACCTGAGGTACCATATACTAGGGACTCACAAGGGTAACCCAGTTACCAATCTGGTGTGTAACTAATGTACAGGTAATCAATTTAGAGAGGGAAACAGATAGGCTGGGACTCTGGATAGCAGGATCCCAGCCAAACTAAGTCAAAAACCATCAAAACACCAGGAAAATAGTGGGGGTAACCACATTGTCAGATTCCACCTTCCTACACAACCCCCCCTCCAAACGAAAGGAGTTAAGGCTAACCTTGCCCAGGTGAGCTTATATTGACTAAGTGGCCATATAAGGAAGTACCTGCACTAGCATGGTTACCCCCTGTCTTATGGTACACTAAGCAATCTCTCACCCTTAGGGTATCAGAGGGTCTCCACCATAGGGAACTACTACCTGTGGGGTGTTTTGGTAAAGCAAAAGGCTGGTGTTGGGATTGAGTATTGAAGTGAGGCCCTACTAAGGTTGGGCTCAGATTCCTCAAATCACTGTCCACCATAAATGCCTTTCTTTCCATGACTGAGTTGCACTGTGCATTCTGGGTCAACCTTTGGCTGCCTACAGTTGGGGGTTGGATCCCTTTGGCTGGAACACTGGCGGGGCAGGGCAGGTTTGGAACCACTGGGTCCCAGATTTGTCTTGGCCCAACAGAGTCCATCTGGGAGAGGTCCCTACACAAGGGTAAGGGGGATCCCTCAGAGGGTTGAAGAATTTTCACCTGGCTAGGGCTACTAGAGTGGGTGCCCCTAATCTGCTGATGGGGGGGTTCCTCTGGACAGGGAACCCTGTGGGGTCCACTGACCTCCCTGACCTCTGCAGCCCTGGGCTGAATGAGGCAGGATAGAGAGGGGCAGGTTACCTGCTCCAGACTGGGTACCACCTTGGACGGGTCCACTGCCAACAGGGGTTCTGCCAGGCCAGGCCTGACTACCTCTGGGGCAGTTCTTTCACAAGGGGTAGGGTCAGTTCTCTGAGGAGGCTGACCCTTACCTAAAGTCTGGTGGGAGGGAGACTTTTCTTCCTCCCCAATGCCCTCTCTCTGAGTGGAGTGATCCATAGTTTCAGGCTTCACCACATTAAAATCTGTCTGGGCTTGGGCTTGGGCTGTGGCCCTCAAAGCCATTCTAACCTATTCAGGAAGGCCTGACATTTTGGAATGGGCCTCTTTTTCTACCTCAGCCCATTCTGAGAACTCTAGATCATTGCCTAGTAAACAATCTACAGGCAAGTTTGGGACACTGCCACTCTCTTTGGGCCAGTGACTCCTCCACAGCTGAGATGTATTACAGCCATGGCATGATCTGACTTGACTCCATCAATATTGGTCACCTGGTATATAAACCCAGGTAAAAGCTGTTCTGGGCGTACTAGTTTCTCTGTCACCATGGTGACACTAGCCCCTGTGTCCCTATAGGCCACAGCTGTCTGACCATTGATGTGGGGCTCCTGTCTGTACTTACCCAAGGTATTGGGACAAGCAGTGAAATTGGCAAACCCCATGCCACCATCACAGACGGGAGTTGCTGCAGTAGGGAACCTGGTTAGGCCAGAGTCCACCTGAGTTCCCAAAAAAAACCAACCAGATTTATGGGGGTACTCCCACCACCTGGGGGATTACTACTAGTAGTAACAGGAGGTTTTGGAGTGGTACTTGGAGGAATATTTTCCTTATTGCTGGCTTTTGGGCAACTGCTGTCAGTTTTCCAGTGGCCAGGTTTCTTACACACATGGCAGTAAGGTTTCTTGGTAGGGGCGGAAGGAGTTTGGGACCCACCCCCTTAAGAGGATTTTTGGGGCCCTATTGTGGATTTATCTTTAGATTTATCTCCACCTTTCTCCTGGGACTTGGTAGAATATTTCTTATGGTCACCACCCTGATTCTTAGGCCTCACCCTGGTTCTGACCCATTTGTCTGCCTGCTTTCATAATTCTTGGGGAGAGGTCAGATCAGAGTCCACCAGGTATTGGTGTAAAAGCTGGTTTTGACAATTATTAGGGATCTGCTCCCTCATAATCAAATTGTACAATCATGTAAAGTCATGCACTTTGCTGCCCATTAACCAACCTTCCAGAGCCTTAGTAGCACAATCTACAAAGTCAACCCAGTCTGGAGTCTGAGCCTATTGGGTGTCTCTGAACTTCAACCTATACTGTTCAGTGGTTAGGCCAAACCCATCAATCAGAGCACTCTTCAAGACCTTGTAATTGTCAGCATCCTCTTCTCTGACAGTGTTTGTCTAATGTCTTTGTCTGCAAAGGAGAGCCACAAGATTGCTGCCCACTGCTCCTGGGGGACCTTCTGAACTTTGCAGGCCCTCTCCAGTGCAGTTATCCATTTGTGGATGTCATCCCCAGTCTGATAGGAAGGGATACTCTGGTTAAGGTTTCTATGGTCATAAGACCTATCCCTACCACTAGGGAAATTGCTGCCACCATGGGGCTCTAGCCCCATCTTTTTCCTCTCTCTTTCAAGAGCTAGGGTTTCCTTTTCTAAGGCTACTTTATGTCTCCTTACCCTCAGTTGAGTTTCTTCCATTCTCACCTGATGCTCCCTCTTCCCCTGGGAGGTATTTCTCCTATGGGCAGAGGCAGAGGACCCTACAGTGTGCCAGAATGGTTATATTCTTGAGAAGGAGATCTTTCCCTTCTGGGCACATCACCAACTCTACCTGGGGGGACAACGATAGGCCCATTTTGACCCTCCTCATCTCCAGGCAGAACTGGATTCTCTAGGTCTAGGTCATTGTCACCTTCCTGGTTTCCATCAGAATGAGAGTCCTGATGAGGTAACTCATCAGTGTTCTCTTCCTCTGATGTACCCACCCTGTTGCCTACATGTTCAGGATCTGATCGTCTCTTAAAGTCATCAAGCAATAACACCTCTATAAGGCGTTGGGTATTGGGATTCTGTCCTGGCCTCAATTTTCTCATGGCACACAGAGCCCTTAACTCTTGGAAAGGGAATGTGGCATACTTAGATGTATGTACTTGACTGACATCTGGGACAGACCCACTGGGTCCCTCCTTTGAGGACATGACTAGTGAGGTGTGATGTGTGCACCTACCTACACTATTGGTTTCCTACTAAACCTCTCTTGAGTTGTGGTGAGGGTGTGCTAGGCCCTTACCACACACAACTCTAAGTTCAATAGAACTTACTGTATTATAAGCTAGGATTATATGTACATATGGTACCTTTAGTGGTTTTTCAAATGATATTCTCAAGATTATCTGGTAAAACAATGCAAGCTGGAATCCCAAACTCTGCACACCAATGTGAGAAGTTGGCCTGGCATATGATGTCCACTATTCTAGTGGGCACCTTGCACCAGTCCAAAGGACCCCTATTGATGGTAGGTTTAAGACAACCTTTATAGAAAGCTATCCTAGTGGTAGCTGTGGAGAGCAGCCTTCAGGCTAAGTCGTGAAGGAATGTAAAGCAGCTTGTTTTACCAGTCTATAATCTCTTGAATGGCCAAATGAAAGGAGAACCACACCAAGTATATAAATAAAATATATGTATTTCTTCTAAACACACCCCTCTAGTCTCTTTATCAGGCTAGAGGCAAAAGTACAATACAAGAACTTAAATAGCACACAGTAAATTAGCACAGTATACGTTTTACCCTGGGGGCCTCACAAACAATATACTAAGAAAGTGGTATAAGAACCACGAGAGAGATAGAAGCAAGGCCTATGGCCTGTAGAACCACTTGGGCAACCAGGAACCACCCAAGGTAGGGACGTAGGAGACCCATGGGGGACGCGTGCAGTGTCTAAACACAGCTGTGGAAAAGTAAATTTTGCCATGTTGTATGTGCCTACGTGTTCCCCATATTTTGTTATATGTGCATGATCGATATGCATGTATTCCCCTCTGATCAATTAAAGACGCAATTACAGTTGTGTCCATCTCTAGTATGCCAGTTTCCAGTTCTCGTGAATACAACGAATATTAGGCCTATGTAAAGCTACGTTGCCACGTTTCACAGTGTGCACGTTAATTCATTGAATTATCCCCGTTTCTAGGCCTCAAAAGGGCCCGGACTCAGATTCAGCTCCTGTCTCCTGAACCCTCTCTGAGGAGCGATACAGCCCCCACCTGCATCCCTGACCCTTCACTTACTTCATGCCTCGCAGTGCCCGGCCCGGCCTGGCTCTGTCTCTCAGTCTGCCAAGAGTATGTTATGATTCCAGTTATCAGTCCAGCCCTCCTTCTCTGCATTCCTAAGCTACTGAATCGCATCAATAGTTTCCGTCATGGTCTAGCCTTTGTGTCTTCATGTAAGAGAAATACTGTATTAATGTTCATAGAATATTCCTCACACACGCACTACATATAGAATAATGCATGCACCAGTCTTAGCGTCTGTTAGCCTTTGCTCTGATAACTTTTGGATTCTATCAACATGTACTCTAAACACCAGATACTAGATATGCCTGGGTACATGTCGCTCTGACACTCCAGACTTTAGTCTCCTCTTCTAGCGCAGAAGTCATAGCCCCCAGTTCCTCCTGGTAACACGTCATTGCCAGTTTGCGCGCACCACTAGGTTAAAGGTCCCAGCTGCTCAGGTAGCCCCCTCCATGTTTCCGCCCCTTTTATGACATATTCTGTTACGTTTACATCACATGTCTATGTATACGCCCTGTACACGCCTTCTTGTTACATCATGTTGCCCTTATCTTTCGCGACTGCTACAAACCCCGCCTACTGCTACGCCTACTATATTGAATGTAATGTATTCTGTTTAACTATAAATATTGTGCACTGTTATTAAAAGTTAGCCTATTCCTGCCCCCGGCAGCTGCCATCCTATTCCCGTACAGGCTGTCCTGTTCCTGTCCTTTATGCTTGATTAAAGCCTGTCAACTCCAGCTACCTCGAATCTTGACTCTTATTTATTGAGCTACCTGTTTATTGATTATAGTCAAAAATAGATCCGGTAATTAATTATTTATTTACCACATAATGGCGCCCGAACAGGTACCTGCCCTTTCCCCACGCGCCGGAGAAGCCACGCAGGCCCCCTGATCCTCTGCAGCCGTGACGGAACCATACCGGCCACGTGCAGATATTTCTGCTTCAAGTATCCCTCAGGCCCACGGAGGAGACGGAGGTTGCGGTCCAGCATCCAGACGAGGCGGTGGAGGAACGCGGCGAGTCCCGACCAGAGCCCAAGCCAAGAGTCCAAGGTCCGAGGTATCCGGAGGCCCACCTGTAATGTAACTGAAGTCCGAAGTTCGTCCGTCCGGCGTCGTAGCGGTCCAGTCCAGTCCGAGGCCTTCCGTTCTTGCTGCCCGGTGAGTACCGTTGCTGGGGTAGTATCTAGACAGGGTCAATTAATTTGTCTCTGGTCCGTGGGTTTGGGTACACAGATCCAACACGAAGTGTCCACCTAGGTGGATGCGGGTCCTGACGTGTCTCTTTATGGGACCGGTAAGTTTCGTACTGTTTTAGCAGTGCATCTAGTCATTCTAGTAAGTTTCTGTTCTAGTAAGTTCTGTTCTCGAGAAATTCATGTATTCTGTTTTCAGTATTCCAGGTAATATTCTGTCCGAACTGTTGTTTTAAATGTTATTTCATGTGTTTTCAATGTCGTGGTATGAGTGATTTGTTTTCTTTAAGTTATTATTGTGTTTATCGTGTATTGTATTGTGTCCAGATTCCAGTCTAAGTTATGCCTCTGTTCACGAAGTTACGTCAGTTAAAAACCAGAAAAGGTCGGCTCGAGGAAGCAGTTCCTGTCCCGCCTAGGGACAGTCCAGGTCATTTTATGTATCATAAGCATGGCATAAGTGCCATATTATATCTAGACTTATGGGTAGAGTACACCAAAGAATTAGAGGAAAAATATAGATGGCCCGTATCAGGTACGTGGGATGCCGAGTGCATCATGCGAGTAGAAGAAGTATTATGGAAAAAGAAAGCCAGACAGTCCCAGAAAGATGCCATCGAGTTATGGCGCAAAGAATCTCATAAAAGAACCGAAAAAGAAATCAGAAAGTCAGAATTAAGTAGAGAATCCTCAGAAAGAGCCCAAGAAAGGGAATTAATCGAAATAGGTGAACGAGTTAAAGCCGAACAGTCAGACAGACAGAGAAATGCCCTCATTAAGGGTATGTATCCTCTTCTTGCCGAGGGCTTGCCAAAAGCAACCCCGGAAGCACCATGTAATTTTCCGCCGCCATTAGTTCCGATTAAGCTAAGTCACAAACCGACCGCAGCTGATATTTTTCTCTCGTCCTATTTGGACGACACAGTCCCAGAATATGCAAATCCTGTTCCGCCAGCTCCTGTAAATAATGTAATTCCTGTTTCTCCAGCCACCGGGGCACCTGTTACAGCACCTGTTACGGTACCCCCGGTCCAGCCTACAGTACAAGTACCCGCTATATCGGTCACTCTGCCAGCACGAAGAGTATCAGTCGACGATTCTAGTTTAGGGGCCGCGGGGGGAGGTCCTCCAGGTACCCCGCCGCCACACAAACGTGTAACATTAGTCGAGTTACATGAACGTGCGTTACAGCGTACGCCCAAACATCAGTCCGTTGCAGATATCAGACGAGCTCTCACCGAATGCCGTTATGATCCAGTCCCAGGTGATGATAATATTGTTATATATTCATTACGCGTAAGACGGGTGACCGAGTATTTGGACACCCTACCGAATATGAAAGAAGATCTAGACAGAATATATCGTTTCATCCGTACAGGAGAAGACCCAGAAAGTATTGGCGAAATTATGTCTCTAAGGAAAGCCGAGACTCAGCTCATGCTATTAAAGTTTCTAGTTAATTGTTTAATAAGGGAACAAGATTGTCCGACTAAAGATCCGATCGAAATGAGAGTTCTGACAAAGTGGAGTGATCATATAGCCGAGGGAAGACACAAGACACTCAGTAGTATAGAGAGTATGTACAAGAAAATTCATAAGGAAATAATAAGGTTACACGAGAAACGCAAAGCAGCACAAGTAAGCGAGAAAGAAGACAACACTGATACTGAAGAGGTAGACGACGAGAATCCCACCAGAATAGCGTATGTAGGTAAATCTAGATTTCCAGACCGACATTCACGTCTAGAACACAAGAAGGTTTTTCCTCTTCCAGCACTAGAACAAGAGAATCTTGAGCAAGTATTTCAAGCTACCGATCACATTCTGAAATCACGAATCGGTTATAGTGAACTCAGTTCCATGCATGAACAAGAACTAGTCCGATCAGCAGTCCGATGGACTACTGATTCTACCACTTTTCCAGATGAAATAGTGGCACAAATGTTTCTGAAACTGCCCCCAGCCGAGCAGCGACTGGTGGGTATGTATATGATCCAGCACCTCATCACACTGTATGAGGGTCAGCATTCTGATCCAGGTCCGTTACATGATGTTCTGAACGAGTTACTCCAATATAGATGGAAAGGTCTAGGTACCGATTTAATTAGCGTCATTCTAGAACAGCGCCACAAATATAGAACGTTTCTGAATCCGCATTTTGTTCATGTCTCACCTCCAGAAAGTAAATCATTTTACATAGATAGACAGCATCCGTTACGAGAAGTACACCCAGTTAGGACAGCGGGTGGTGAAATGCAACGAGTATTTGTTTACACCCCTATCACAAAAATGGAACTCTTAGAGATGAAGAAATTAATTCCCTGTCACGACAAAGATCCAGCAGGGTTCCATCGAGAATTAAAAGACATGCTCCGTATGGGAGAATACACGTATCCAGATATCATTAAAATGTTAAAGGTCCTGTTGCCCGCAGGGGTATATGAAAAACTCAAGGAAAAAGAATGGGAGGTGGGAGAGAAAAAGATTGATTGGACAGCTCTAGAAGCTGAAGATAAAATACGAGTACCAGGTACCGGTCTTGGGGACAAATGTAAAGAATTGCCCGAGTTATTGATTCAGGTCTTGCCAAGGTTACTAGCCACGAAAAAGGAAGATTGGGATGCAATCTCAGCATGTAAACAGAAACAGGATGAAGACACTAGTGATTTTTATTCTAGATTTGAAAAATGTTTTATTATTAACAGTGGTTTGAAGACAAGTAGCGAGTCATACCCTCATCTTTTTGTTACTAAACTAGTCGAGAATTCAAGTCCACAAGTTAAAAATCGAGTTTTGAAAGTCGAAAGTACCTGGCAAGCTAATACTCCGTCACAAATGCTTCAAATGCTCCAGTATCACCAGAATAGAATCAGGGAAGAGCAAGAACACGAAAGGAGACGTATGAAAGATACGAAAATGAAAGTACTAGTTGCACAATCAGTTCCACAAGACAGTCAGAAGAGGGGTCCGAATCAAGCCAGTCATCCTGCAGCTCCCGTTAAAGGGACATGCAATTATTGTAAACAGCCAGGTCATTTTATAAACGAGTGTACAGTTCTGAAACACAACATAGCAACTGGTAAAACTAAAGAAAGACCACGTCCGCCTAGACAAGAACAAGTTTCACAGACTTCTCAGTCACCCCAGAATGCACAACAGACAGTTCCAGCACCGCAGCCTATCGCTGCAACACAGCATGTTACACAGCAAATGTATCAGTATGCTCAGTCAGAGTATCCAGAGTATCAACAGTATTCATGAAACAGCCTAGAGAGGGAGGTAGGCTTGCCTCTCATCGAGATACCTGTAGATCAAGAGGGTCCCTATGTACACAGTCAAGTATTAGGGAAAGACAGAAAGTTTCTGATTGATACAGGGGCAAGTAGGACTACTATCAGTCATGACGAGGTTCCAGGGGCTCCGCTCTCAGGCTCTAAAAATGTTTCCCTTGGATTTTCAGGAAAACCGATTGTTAATGAGATTTCAAAACCAGTTTCCCTAGAAATAGGTCCATTGTCCCGAATTACTGATTTGTTACTTACGAAGTCATGTCCAGAAAATTTGTTAGGCATCAAAACATTGAAAGAATTAGGTGCAGTAATTTGCTGCTCCCCAGAAGGAATACGATTGTTTTTAAGAGACTTTAAAGGTCACTATGTATTACGTGATTTTGATCCAAGGTTACTAAATGTACCGCAGCATTTATGGGCGCAAGGTCCAACTGATGTAGGTTTTATGCAAATCACACCCCATCGTGTGACTCTCAAACAAGGTATAGTTTTGCCACGAATCAGACAGTACAGATTGCCACCTGAGGCTGTAGCAGCCTTATCCAAAATTATTGACAAGCTTATTGCTCAAGGAGTGGTTGTAGAAACTGACTCCAATGTATGTAATTCTCCTATTATTCCAGTCATGAAACGTACTGATCCAAATGCACCTCCAGTATATCGATTAGTGATTGACCTTCGAGAACTTAATAAATGTATCATACCCCAGTATCCAGTAGTCCCAGATATTTCTTCCCTACTGACAGCCATTGATTCTGAAGCTACATTTTTTACTGTTATCGACCTCAAAAATGCATTTTTTAGTGTCCCGATTCATCCAGACAGCCAGTACCTTTTTGGTTTTTGTTTAAATGGAAGGAGCTATAAATTCACACGAGCTCCTCAAGGTTTCACAGAAAGTCCTAGTATTTACAGTCAAGCACTTAAAAGACAACTAGACAACATTCACATGCCAACTGACACTGCCCTGCTCCAGTATGTCGATGATCTACTGATCACAGCCCGTTCTGAACGTGACTGCGAGCGTGCGTCACTTACAGTTCTGTATTTTCTGGCCGAGCAGGGGCACAAGGTGTCCCCTTCCAAATTACAATTCTGTGTCCAGCAAGTGATCTACTTAGGCCACTTACTGTCCAAGTGGGGTAGGCAGTTGACACCAGACCGTATCCAGTTAATAGCGAGTCTTCCACAGCCCAAGACACAGAAGGAGGTACGAGCTTTTATTGGCCTCACTTCTTACTGCAGACAATGGATTCCTCAGTATGCATTTCTAGCAAAACCACTGATACAGTTAACGACACAGGAGGCAGCCGTATCGACTGTCCTCCCTTGGACCCAGGAACATACACTTGTTTTTACTGAATTAAAGAAAGCCTTATGCCAAGCACCTGTTCTAGCAACACCGAACTACAGTAAGCCTTTTACACTTTTTGTCACAGAACGTGATGGTACTGCATTATCTGTTCTCACACAAGATCAAGCAGGACAGTACAAGCCCTGTGCTTATTTTTCAAGCACATTAGATCCAGTAGCCCAGGCTTTGCCTGCGTGCCTCAAGTCAGTTGCAGCCACAGCTCTAGCTATCAGACAAAGTGATTCCATAGTGTTAGGACACTCCCTGACAGTACAAGTTCCACATTCCGTGGAAGTTCTTTTAAACCGAACACAGACTCAGCACTTGACCATTGCACGTTTAACAGGTTATGAACTGACACTGTTCCAGCCACATGTAGAAATCAGACGCTGCAACGTTCTAAATCCTGCTACACTGTTGCCGTCAGTTACTTCAAATCTTGCCACACATGACTGTGTGGAAGTTGTTAACACTATGACTAAGCCAAGACAAGACCTGACAGATATTGCATTACCTAATCCCGACCTGACACTTTATGTTGATGGTTCATGTATGAGAACAAGTACAGGAGAACTAGTAGCCGCGTATGCAGTGACTACTGAAACTGAAGTTATTGAAACACACCGTATTGACACCTTGTCTGCTCAAGCAGCAGAGCTAGTTGCTCTGACCCAAGCCTGCATACGTGCCAAGAACCTGAAAGTACACATATATACAGATTCACGTTACGCATTCGGAGTTGTACACGACTTCGGAGTACTCTGGCAGGAGAGAGGTTTCATGACTTCTCATGGAACCAAGATTCAGCATGGTCTCCTCATTCAAGCTCTGTTAGATGCAATACATTTACCGACAGCTATCGCTATCATGAAGTGCAAAGCACATACGAAAGTTACTGATATCATTTCCCAAGGTAACGATCTAGCAGATCGAACAGCCAAGCTTACAGCTCAGACACCAGACATTCCAGTTAACAAGACACAGACATCCACTCCAGAACAGACTACTTGTATGACAGTTAAGGACCCTACACAAGATGTCATAGACATACAGTTACATGCTACTCCCGAAGAAATCAAGAAATGGTCCGAACAAGGAGGGGTCCAGACAGATCAGGGATGGGTGACGAAGGGAAAAGCCACATGGTTTCTCCCCGACTCTATGGTTCAAGTCATTATTAATACCGCACACAGTCCAGCACATCTAGGAGAAAAAGCTATGTTAGACAGTATACAGAACCTTTGGTTCAACAAGCACTTACGAGCTGCAGCCAAGCAGAAAGTCCGTACTTGTATGATATGTTGCCAGTTCAATCCAGGTAAAAGTGTCCCGGTGGAACAAGGTGGATTCCAACCTCCTGACCACCCTTTTGAAGTCCTCCAGATGGATTACATTCAGATGGAGCGATGTCGAGGTTTCAAGTATGTCCTTGTAGTCGTATGCGCTTTGTCCAGGTGGACAGAAGCATATCCAGTTCCAGATTACACAGCCGCGACCACTGCCAAGCAGTTGGTTCGTGAATTCTTTCCCCGCTATGGACTCCCTAGGGTCGTGTATTCTGATAACGGCCAGCCATTCTCATCTGAGTTAATGAAACATGTTTCCCTTTTGTTAGGGTACCAGTGGAAGTTCCATTGTGTGCGCCATCCTGAAGCAGCCGGTCTCGTAGAGAGACATAATCAGACCCTGAAAATCCGTATTGCCAAGACATGTAAAGAGAAAGGTGTAGACTGGCTAGTTGCCCTGCCAGTTGCTTTATTCTTCATGAGGATGGTTGCACATTCCAGATCAGGTCTGTCCCCTTATGAGGTCGTATTCGGCCGCCCCCCAAACATGTGGGGTACACCTAGACCCCGCAGTATTACAGATGTTTCCAGTAATATGTTGACAGATTACCTAGCTTCCTTGATGTCTGCCCTACACTCTTGTCGTTCACAGGTTGCCGCTGCATTTCCAGACAATACCGAAGTGAAACCGCATGAGGTCATTCCAGGCGACCTCGTCCTTGTAAGGAACTTTGATCGTTCAAGTCCGCTGGAGCCTCGTTGGAAAGAGCCGCGACTTGTCCTTCTGACCACCCGCACGGCCGTGAAGTTGGAGGGCCGCAAGGGGTGGGTCCATCTGTCCCATATCAAGAAATTTCATGGACTACCAGACAAGACATTTTCTAAGGACTGTTCCATTTCTAAAGACTGCCTGAAACCAGACTTTGATCTGAATCCTGAACTGAAAGTTCCTCTGTTAGAGAAATCTCCGCAACAGGAGTATAAGTTAAAGCTCCGGTCTAGTAAAATAAGTCAGCCAGTTTAATTGTCTAAGTCCCTCTCGGGTGAAACGGTTAGACAGGTTTCTGACATGTATGAGATAGACCCCCATAGTGAGAGAGTTAGTCAAAACTCTATACGATGTATCGTTTTTCTAAGTTTCTTATTGTTTCTAAGTTTAATGGTTACCTGCACAAGTTATGCATTACATTTATGTTTTCCAATTTCTCATGTAAATAAGTTTTCTAATGCTACAGTAGAGCACACATTTAGTGATCTGCCTCCTCACGAGTTATCCTATCGTCTTGCTATGAGAAATAATACATTTATAAGAATGTTACACTATTCACACCAGACCAGCAATGCTACTAATTGTTGGGTGTGTGGTCGACTCCCCCCTTTCCAGACACCGAAGGGAGTTCTGCCACTCTTTCCTTATCCGTTTTCACATAATGGTTCGTGTGGAGCATGGTCCACTTTAACGTCATCCTCAAATGATATGTCCCTTCTGAATAGAACATGTTTTCCAGACAAACAAGGTCTCTCCCATAGAACAGGGTTAGATCTAGAAAATGAAGTTTATAATTTAGGTAATTATTCTTCGAATTTTATGGTCCTGAATGTTCAGTCTGATACTACTCCAGACTTACCTGCTATTTCAGTACTACCAGTCAAAGGCGAATTATGTGTCCGAAAGAATGGTTCCGCACATGTAGGACATAGTGATTGTACTACTACTGTCGAGTATAGTGACAGTGGGAAATCTATTTTCAAAGCTTCACGTCATTCTTATTTTGTTTGTGGTCAGACCGCATATGTTCGTCTGCCCCTCGATTGGGATGGAACATGTTATATCGCCTTCCTACTGCCACCAGTTTTTCTAGCCCCATCTGATTATCACAGGAACACACATCTAGTACACCTCAGACATAGAAGGGAGATCGAGTCCCCAATTGTCGATCAAACTGAAACTACTCTAGAACAGTATCAAGACTTTAATAAAGGTTTCTTCTTCTTTATAGGCCCTGTCCAGAATAGTAAGTTAATCCGTAGGTTAACCAGAACCCTTGAAGCAGTAGTGAATGAGACTACTTCTGCTCTAGGTAACTTAACCGAAGAGCAATCTGCTATGAGATTTGTCGTGCTCCAAAATCGTCTTGTTCTTGACGTCATACTGGCCGATAGAGGAGGAGCATGTAGAGTCATCGGATCTAGTTGCTGCATTTTCATTCCTAATAACGCGCCGTCTGTTTATTCAGCTATAACCAGACTTCATAAAATTGCCCATCAGTTACACCAGAATCCAGGCACCTGGACATGGTCCGGTTGGCTCTGGAGTATTATATCTGCCTGGGGATGGAAAGTATTGTCATTCCTAGGTATTGCAGTAATGATCATATTCAGTTGCTGCCTCTGTATACAATGTGGCCCTGCGATTTGCGGCATTTGTGCTACCTCTTGTATTCCTAGTCCTAAATCCCGTTCCAAGACAATTCCAGACGAGCAAATGATGCTATATGAAATGATAGATGGTATCATAAATATAGATGTTTCCTGATGGAAACGTAGGGCACAAGGAGGGAATGTGGAAAAGTAAATTTTGCCATGTTGTATGTGCCTACGTGTTCCCCATATTTTGTTATATGTGCATGATCGATATGCATGTATTCCCCTCTGATCAATTAAAGACGCAATTACAGTTGTGTCCATCTCTAGTATGCCAGTTTCCAGTTCTCGTGAATACAACGAATATTAGGCCTATGTAAAGCTACGTTGCCACGTTTCACAGTGTGCACGTTAATTCATTGAATTATCCCCGTTTCTAGGCCTCAAAAGGGCCCGGACTCAGATTCAGCTCCTGTCTCCTGAACCCTCTCTGAGGAGCGATACAGCCCCCACCTGCATCCCTGACCCTTCACTTACTTCATGCCTCGCAGTGCCCGGCCCGGCCTGGCTCTGTCTCTCAGTCTGCCAAGAGTATGTTATGATTCCAGTTATCAGTCCAGCCCTCCTTCTCTGCATTCCTAAGCTACTGAATCGCATCAATAGTTTCCGTCATGGTCTAGCCTTTGTGTCTCCATGTAAGAGAAATACTGTATTAATGTTCATAGAATATTCCTCACACACGCACTACATATAGAATAATGCATGCACCAGTCTTAGCGTCTGTTAGCCTTTGCTCTGATAACTTTTGGATTCTATCAACATGTACTCTAAACACCAGATACTAGATATGCCTGGGTACATGTCGCTCTGACACTCCAGACTTTAGTCTCCTCTTCTAGCGCAGAAGTCATAGCCCCCAGTTCCTCCTGGTAACACGTCATTGCCAGTTTGCGCGCACCACTAGGTTAAAGGTCCCAGCTGCTCAGGTAGCCCCCTCCATGTTTCCGCCCCTTTTATGACATATTCTGTTACGTTTACATCACATGTCTATGTATACGCCCTGTACACGCCTTCTTGTTACATCATGTTGCCCTTATCTTTCGCGACTGCTACAAACCCCGCCTACTGCTACGCCTACTATATTGAATGTAATGTATTCTGTTTAACTATAAATATTGTGCACTGTTATTAAAAGTTAGCCTATTCCTGCCCCCGGCAGCTGCCATCCTATTCCCGTACAGGCTGTCCTGTTCCTGTCCTTTATGCTTGATTAAAGCCTGTCAACTCCAGCTACCTCGAATCTTGACTCTTATTTATTGAGCTACCTGTTTATTGATTATAGTCAAAAATAGATCCGGTAATTAATTATTTATTTACCACACAGCCGTGAATCACCATTGACTTCTATGGCGAAAGTTAAAGTTAAAAGTTTAAAGAATAAGGACACTTAGGAGTGGACTACGGTAGAACCCCATCAGTACTAGAAACTTTGAGAGGCAAGTCCCACGGGAGCACCGAAGTACTCGTGTTACCTCACCCAGGGAAGCCGGTGCATAGGTGTCTTTTTGTGTCTGGTTTCGTCATTGTTTCTAATGGCGAGCTGCAAAGAAGTGCTGCAGGCGACCAGGAGAAGAGTGTCCGGATGGATCCAAGGGTGGATCGGAGATCTGAAGAACCTGAATGTAGAGGGGACAGTGTCTGGGTCACTAGCCAGTGACCAGGATGGCGACAAGAAGATGCCAGCCGATGTCTGGTGCTTTCAAGTGATGTAGGTGAAGCTTTACTCTTCAGCCACGAGGTCCAGGAGGCGTCGATGACACCCAGGAGCTGGATTCGAGCTGTCCACATCGGATGTCGAGTGCTGCAGCATTAGTATCTGGATTTTACCCAACAAGCCTTGGCAACAGCAACCCACGCAAGATGACGAGATTGGCTTTGGAATAGACCAGCAATGTCTGAGGGACTCACCCTTTGGAGGGGAGTCAGGGCATGTCTGGAACAACCAGGAAAGCCCAAGAAACAAAGGATTGTCCTTCATGGGGACCCATCAGTTGACGGACTAGGGATCGCAAAGGAGCTTCGAGCTGAGTCCCACGGAATACTCGTGGAGTGTAGGCCCACAATCTTCGATGCAAAAGGTGCTCAGGGCTTGGACTACAAGTAGCCCAATACAAAACTTCGGGAAAGCTCGGGAAGTTGATGCACAAGCAAATGTGCAGGATGTCCAGGAGTTCCGGTCCCACGTCTCTCGTGATAGCTACAGGTCTCAGCTTTGCTGGGGACTCGTGTCAGCTTTGGAGATGTCTGGAAGTCTGTGTCCTGTGTCGCAGATTCTCCGGGATCTGGCGGGAGCCTCAAAAATGCAGACCAGCAAGATGCTTCTTAGGTGCCTGTTTGAACAGGGGAGTCAGTCCTTGACCCCAAAGGAGATTTCTTCCGTCTTCCAGTCGATGTGGAATGTCGAAGGTCCAATATTTATGTTTCAGAGTTTCGACCTTGGTAATCTAAAGTCCTAGGGACTGGGTTCCTATACTTATACCAAGTTTAGGGGTTGGACTAACTCTAGGGTCCCACCTATGGGAGGACCTGGGGAGGGGGTGGTTATACCCCTTCCCCTTTGTCCAGTTTCATGCCAGAGCTGGGGCTGAGTGCCCAATCAACCTGTTTGAACTGGGAAATGCACAGAGACACCTTATGTGCCCCAGGCACTGTCTGAAAAGCATTCACTGAATGCAACCTACCCTGCCCCAATAAGCTAAAGCCTGTCTGGGGAGGTGCTGGCACCTCCCTGGACAGGAAACCTATTGTCCAAGCCTCCCCTGCCAGAGTTTTGTCCAGCAGCAGGAGGTCAGACTCGTGTCTGTGGCAGCAGCATCCATGTTGTGATGCTGGGGCTCTTTTAAACTATTAACGGGTAAGTGAGTGTGTACATGTCTACTCCCTCTAGAAGGGTGGAATGCTACCCCCACCACCCCCGCCTCCAGAACTGGTGGGGGGGGGGCAGTATTCCAAAGTGTTTCACACCAAACACAACATGTTTTGATAAAGCCATTCCAAAGTTAGCATTAACCGCGAGGATTATAATGCACTTAAGAGTATATGGTATGGCCATATCACAGAACAGCTATAAGAAAGGGATTCCGAAAGCTGCAGAGGGGCTCAGCTCATGCTAGGGCACCCTCTCACACAAAAGCAAGCACTCTGCCTTCAGGATTGATTATTCCTGCCATAGGAGTGACTTATAGGTTTATATGTGTCTGTTGTAAAAGGTAGATATAGGTATACTATATCTAAGTAAGGGGTACTTACACCACCATAGCCAGGCGGCAAGTGCAGACCTGTGGAGCCCTTTTGGAAGGCTTCCCATTGGTGGCATAATAGATACTTCAGCCCCTGGTAGGCCTCTGGGGTACCTATGCCCTTGGTACCTAAGGTACCATATACTAGGGACTCACAAGGGTAACCCAGTAACCAATCTGGTGTGTACCTAATGTACAGGTAATCAATGTAGAGAGGGACACAGATAGGCTGGGACCCTGGATAGCAGGATCCCCACCAATCTAAGTCAAAAACCAGGAAAAAAATGGGGGTAACCATATAGTCAGATTCCACCTTCCTACACTCTGGGTCTGATCTGTGCTAGGCACTAATGCTATGTACACCTATGTGTGACACCAATCCCAAATGCCACAAAGAGAGACTATGGGGCATATGTACAATGTTTTGGCATAGGGCAGCACCACAAACCTTCTAGTTGTGCTGCTCTATGTCAAAATAAAAGGGCAGAAATGCACCATATCTACAAGATACAGCAAATTTCTGTCCTTTCTGCCAGCGCCGCGCACAAACTGCAGCCATGCTCCAACGCGGGCACCCTTGCACCATAGTACAAGGGTGTCTGTGTTGTTGGCATCATTGTTTTTGTGCAGGAAGGGACACCTACCTGCACAAAAACAATTAAAAGAGGCCTTTTTCTCGTTCTATGTGTGCTGCAGAATACAGCACACATGGAAAGAGTTAAAAACAGGAAGAAATGTAAACATTTCTCCTCATTAGGCCTGCTTTGGGAAGGCGTTAGCTTTTGCGCTGCCCCAGATTTACGCTATGTTGTAAATATCGGGCAGTGTCAAAAACCATGGGCGTTGCACGGGAACACCCACAGTAACACCCATGGAACACCCCTTCCATGCAGAGTAAGGCAATGCCTCACCCCATATTTGCAAGCCCATTAAAAGCCACGCAGGTTGGCTTTCCTGGCCTTGTAAATGTGCTGCAGGGGCATTGTAAATATGTCCCTATGTCTTAGACCTTCACTCCAGTAATTTAAAAAGTTAAAAATCACCCAGACTTGCGTTAACTCCTAGTACTTCTTGGACTTCTGCTGTTTGCTGGCTGTTGCTTGAGGATCGGTCGAGTTCTGCTCTGCCTATGGTTCTGATGAGACCGGACACTTTTGCCTGTAACTGCTCTCTAAAGGAAATCAATAAACATCCTGTAGTAAATTACTTCTCTACTGCTCTCCACTGAATAGAATGTACCATGACATCATAGAATGCCTGGGTGCCTCTCTGTGCTCACAGTGTCAGTTGGTCAACTCAGGCTGAGCTTCTTTTTTTTTTTTTTGCAGAGTTTTATATAGCGCGAACTAGACCCGAACCGAATCAGGTATCAGAGCGCTTTACATAGTACCAGTTACTTTACATGAGGACGGACACACATTCATTTTAGGCACGGGAAGATTAACAGCCTGATTCATGTACGGGCCGTTTTGCGTGGCCCTAATAGCGAATCATAGCGACTCGCTATTGAGGACACGCAAAACGGTATTCATGTAGGAATTGCTAAACAAATAGCGATTCCTACATGTTCTCTATTTGCGAGTAGAAAATTGCTACTCGCAAAAAAAGGAATAACTCCCCATTCATTCCTATGGGCCAAAAGGCCCATAGGAATGAATGGGGAGTATCCCTTATTTGCGAGTAGCAATTTACTACTCGCAAATAGGATAGCGATTTTAAGGGTGCCAGGGGTGTCCAAAGGACACCCTGTAGCACCCCTAAAATGTACATTTGAACAGGTGTTGCGCACACACATGTCCAAAGGACATGTGTGTGTGCAACATGCAACTTAGAGAAATGCTTTTAAAAGCATTTTTCTAAGTTTTTGCTATTTACCGAGAGGTCTGACCTCTCGGTAAATAGCGGTCCAAATTTGCAAAATCACAATTTTTGAAAGTGTCATGAATAGCATTTAAGGAATCTCTAATAGAGATTCCTTAAATGCTAATTCTCGCATATTAGCTAATTCTTCATTAGCGATTTTTGCATTTGGGATTGTGAATCCCAAATGCCAAAATTGCACTCGCAAAAGGCAAGATTCTGAGAATCTTGCCCTTTGCGAGTGCAATTTAGCTTCATGAATCAGGCTGTAAGTGATTTGCCCAGAATCACAGGAGGTTTTTAGCGTCGTTACCTAGACTTGAACCCAGATCCCCAGGTCCGAGGTCGAGCGCCCTAGCTGTTAGGCCAACTCCTCTCCCATAAGCTTCTTGGAGCTTCCTCCTGGTGGGGTTTTATCTATACTTCCTATCTTCTCCTACTTACCCATCCTAGAAGCAATCTACAATAAAGGATTATCTACTTACACAGATGGACTGTGCATATTCCTTTACTACAACTTGGCGATGATTTTGAAACTACGCGTGGAGTAAGGAGAAAGGACAACTAAGGAACCAAAGAACTATAGGACAAGTAACTAAAGACATTAAGCACTTTCAAAACGTCAATTGAAACTCAAAGGTAACGCCCAGCTAACCCCACCAGTGTCCTGTACTATCTGGATAACCTGCACCCTGGGCGTTTGTCATGACTTTGGTGTCTGCTCTCATCAGACTTCTATAATTCCCACAAGCTCATATGTGCCCTCAACCTGCGTGGGAATTGTTGTGCTACATCAGCAAGTTTTGTGGGCTGACTGTCTACAGGTGTGATCATCTTTCTGTGCAGAAAACAGTTTGGCAGCTTCCGTCTCTTTGGCAAAGACAGTGACATTGACAAGTGGTTCTTCAGTGCTTTCCCAGAGCATCTGGCTAAGTTATTTGCTACCTGAGCAGCGGTATCCTGGATGAGCATATTCGGGGACCGGTGTCCTAGGAGAGCGTGTTTCCATGACTGTGAACTGTGATCGGCTGTTGTGCAGCGAGTGGGGACAAGTCATTTCTGCTTCATGGCAGTTTGACCGTTTCAATTGAAACAGTCCACAAGCTACACATCGCGTAGATGCTTGGTCAACAAACGCAGACTTACCGCTTGTGTTTCGTTGTCCGATCATCCTCTGTGACATCTTCAGCTTCACCGCCTTCCTTGTTGCGGTAGATGTTGTGGCGCACGCCCTTGCCGATAGCCACCCTGCTCGGTGTCTAGAAGCGCGCCGCCATCTTGTGCCTGCTGTGAACATGGGCCGCGCAAACTTCCATGTCGGAGATGCCTGCCATTGAGATGATCAACGATATGTTACCGGAAAGAACATTCTTTGACCAGCACCACAGACCAAAGGATGAAATCGATGCCCTGATGAAGAGTTGTCTTTTCGAGCAGGGGCAAGAACAATCCCCCTGGAACTGTCGTGGCTGCATGGACAGCATAACGGGCTGAAGAGGACGTTGCATCCCAAAGACTGCCTGACTCTTCACTTTTGTGGCGAAATTCAGCACCGACTGAGAGCTGTGTGCGGAGACCCCAGGTGAGAGACCGCTCACCGGAGCGCAAGTCTTTTGTTTATTTATTTATTTATTTTTGAAATGCTTAACATCTAAGTGCATGTTTTGGGTGTGCGCCTGTTTGGGATTTGTCTCTTGTTCAAGTTGCACTATTTTTAGGGAGGTTTTGGGTGTGTTCGCCCTATTGTGTGCTTATGTGGGGAGTTTCAAAACCAGCTAGAGTTACATGGAACTCTCTCTAGGATGACTAGTATTCTGTTTTGTACCCTATTTTGGGGTGATTTTACCCTATCATGGGTAGTTTGGTTTCCTAGGGTGACATATTTTAACCCAACTGTGTACCCTTCTTTGGGGAGGTTGTGGGGCCAGTCAATACCGATTCTGTTTTCTGGGGTGATGTTGTCCCTTACGGTGTAGCCTATGTAGGGGATGTTGTAGTTTTTGTTTTCCAGGGTGAGTACTCTGTGGTGTACCTTACGTTATGGAGGTTAGTTGTTTTTGGGTAGTCCATGCCCCATATCAGTTCCCAGGGTGATTATCCTGTGGTGTACCCTACTTTGGGGAAGTGATGGTGTTTGTGGGTATTCAATGCCCCATACCTGTTCCCAGGGTTAATACCCTGTGGTGTACCCTACTAAGGGGAGGTTCAGTAGTTTTCGATGGTGACTATCCCGTGGTGTACCCTACTTAGGGGAGGTGGTGTCATTTTCAGGGTGAATTCCTTGTGCTGTTCTCTTGTTTGGTGAAAGGTGATTTGTCAGTTCTAAGGGTTACTATCTATATATCCATTTCATGTTTGACACTATGCTCCGGTCGAAGTCCACCTGCTAGGAACTCGTGGCCAAGGGTTTCTTGTTGGTAAGTCTTTGAGTGAGAAGCTTTATCCTAGTTTTCAGTGTTAGCTTGCCTTCTATTCTGATCAGGGGAACTTTTGGTTTCTTTCTAGAGCGTTTTTCTCTGGTTTATTTCTGTGTGGGGGTTTACACTCTTCTGGTTATCTAGAGCGAATCTTACCCCTGTTGTACCTTTTATTGGGGATGTTGTATTTCTCCCAAGGGTCTGTGTCTACACACACCTTTGTTTACCAGGGTGTCTACCCTGTGGTGTACGCATGGATGGGGAGGTTGTGGGTGTGACCACCCTTCTTTGTTGCATTGGTTTTCTTTCATCTAGCCATGCTTTATTTTCCCTAAGGGAGGGGGATGGGCGTGTAGTAGTAATGTTAGCCTCTTTTTCTATTTCTGCTCATACTAATGGTATTTCTGATACCTCATGTAGTACATTATTAGATTTGTGTATCTCATTATTGTACTTTCTTGTAAATGTTATATTTGAGCTATCTTACTTATCTTTCTCTTTATTTCTGCTGCCATTCCCTAAGGAAAGAGGATGTGTAGTAAAGTACTTCTCTACTGCTCTCCACTGAATAGAATCTACCATGACATCATAGAATTCCTGGGTGTCTCTCTGTGCTCACAGTGTCAGTTGGTCAACTCAGGCTGAGCTGCTTGGAGCTTCCTCCTGGTGGGGTTTTATCTATACTTCCTATCTTCTCCTACTGACCCATCCTAGAAGCAAACTACAATAAAGGATTATCTACTTACACAGTTGGACTGTGCATCTTCCTTTACTACCCATCTGAAGGAGGCCTGTGGTGCCATATGCAATTTTTAGAAGCTATCCATAGAAACTGCACTGGAGAAAGTGGAGAGCAGCAGCAATGAATGAATGACAGCATAGTGAAGTTGAGCTGGCGTCTGGAGCTGCCAATCTATATGGCGAGTTCACTCCTATTTAGTGCTTTGAATGGAGATACAGAAGAACTGGTACTCGCCATTTGATGTACCTGTTTGCTCCTGAGAAGTGCTTGCACTCTCCCAACAGCGATGAGAAGTGCAGCTACTCTCCATTTCACATGAAAGAAGTGCAGGTACTCAGTACCGGAGAGTACCTGCCCATTTAAAGCACTGCTCCGCTCCACAATCAAGCGGCCTTGTCAGGTCTGCCTAGCAACAGTTTTAGCTTCTGCCAGAGCCCATGTCATCATAGCACAAATGTTTGGTAGCCTCATATTGATGCGCATCTGTCCCAGTGGCGGCTGGTGCCCCTCAAAAATGGAGAGCCATACATAGGATATGTTTTGTCGCCAGTATTTACATCGCACAAACTCTATCTCTTGCAGTATGGGAGCGCTTAACAACATGAGCACTAGTTACATTTACAGATGCCTACTGGGCTGCCTTACTGTGAGAGATAGAGTGTGCATTATATAAATACCGGGGAAAAACAATTGATGTGTAGCAGCCGCATGATGCCATTAATGGCCTTGTGACATCATAAATGTGATATTTTTTATTTCACAATACAATTAGAAGCATGCAGCTACTACACAAGTCTATTGTTCCCCCCCGTATTTACACAGCGCGACCTCGATCTTTCACAGTATGGGAGCACTTAACATGGGCAATAGTAACATTTACGCAAGGCGCAAACCATTTAAAAACACACTCCTTACCTGATCTTCTTTCAAATCTACTGTGCTACCTGTTTGCTGAAGATCTCTGCATGCTGAACATGAGGAAACTACGCACCTCAGCCAATAAAAGCAGTGCTCTCATGCTGTTTATAATAGTTTACAGTTATACAGTGCATAATAGTTAACAGTATAAGAGCACTGCAAGACGAACACAACGCTCCATCGTAGACCCATGGGGCTGTGTGTCCGGTTCCCCAGCTCACATACACCGATGACTGTGCCATGAGCAAAAGACCGGCCAATCTGACATGTGCAGTTCAGATGCACAGCCCCAGCTGATTACGGCATGTAAACCACATCTCTAGCAGTACACCTCCTGCCTGCCGGCATACTGTGTGCACTATAACTGCTGGCACGCAGGGGGTCAACGTCTCCTTGCGTTGATGGAGAAAGTGCCCCTGATCTGTCCGTTGCGAGGTTGTTTCACCTTGATGGCCACTACCATGGACAACAGCCATGGTGTGGGTCCAGGATTTTTTCAGTCTTGTTCATTTACTTCAGTTATTTGGCCTAAAGTGAAATGGGACTCTTTTGTGTCTCTGCGAGATGTGCCCTAATATTTTGCCAATGTGCAATTAGATCAGTTTGGTTTTCTGATAGATACTACAGGCCTGAAAACAGGTGAGAGTAGTCTTTCAATAGCTTGTCAATGTCTCTTGTGTTGACATTGGGTGAAAAGAAGAGATCTAGATCTTCCTCTGACTCACAACTCAGTAAGTTTCCTATGCTGCTCTCTGTCACATATGTCTTGTTCTTTCATGGGCCTGGATCCATGCAAATCATCAGCTTAAAAATGTCTACCAGTGATTTTATGGCTGAATCACCATTGGCGTATATAAGTGGCTTGATGGGTGACAATCAGGGCCTTGAACACAGTTGTAGTACTTGAATTTTTACATTGCTAGAGACTCCACAAGTGAGGGAAGCGTGTCTTTGAGAGTCTCTAAATTTGAATTTTGCATCTGGCTTGCAGTCTTCTGTTCTCTGAGGATTTACCCATGAAGGAGAGGGGTTGGCCTAACGGCTAAGGCGCTCGACCTCGGTCCTGGGGATCTGGGCTAATCACTTAATCTCCCCGTGCCTAAAAAGTGAAAGTGTGTCCTCATGTAACGTAACTGGTGCTATGTAAAGCGCTCTGATAACTGGTTCGGTTCGATTCTAGTTCGCGCTATATAAAACTCCGAAAAAAAAAAGGAGATTAGAAACGTTTTCCTCCTTTTACTTTTCCTCTTCTTCTGCCATGTTGTATTTCCATTCTTCTCTGTTGACCACGGTAGAATCCACTCATCCTGTTTTCGTGGTGACTCCTGCTTGCTAATGATATCACCTCTCTCCAGTTCTGCTTCTACTGTCTCTTCAACAGGATCTGGCGGTTTGGCACGCCTTGCATTGTGCTGGAGACTCATATCCTGGGGATAGCTCACCCCAAGGCATTGAGGTGGTGGCCAGTCCCTGTACTCTCAATTCTTCAGCACATTCGGATTTAATCAGCCTACTTCCCTCTGGTCTGTCACACACATGCCAGTAACATGCTCTGTAAGGCGCTCCAACCATGGTGCCCATCAGGGCGCATTTATCACAGGCGCTGACACTTTGTTGAAGGGAAGCAGCATGCATGCTGTGGTACCCTTGCCCACTGAGGGATACTTAGAGCTCAGTAGGGTAAGAGGGGTGGTAACACTTAGGGCATACAACCCAGGGTAAACTATTATAACAGCCGAACAGCAATAGAGGCACAACCGCTCCTGTACTTTGTTTGTGCCGTCTGTCACGTGCCCCGACGTCACCCTTTATTAAATACTCCCTGGTCCGCGCCCGGCCCAGGGAGTTGCGTGCAAACAATGTACTGCAGTGGCCGGGTGGCTCACCACACATGCCATAGAGTCCTTGTGCAGCCCGAGCTGCCTCGGCAGGAAAGGCATTCTGAATTGGCTAGGGGGCTGACTGACATTCACTTGGTTAGGCCTGTCCATTTTTTGTGTCAGTAGCTTCTAGAAACATTATCACAAAACTGTTTGCACGTCTCGGGCAAAGGTTTCTTGTCAATTGGTGCCTGAGAGTGTCAAGGGCACGTGGTGAGCCTTGTCGCCAAAGTGGCGTGGCCTATTCAGCTCACAATAACTGGACACATGAGACCTCATGCTGCTTTGGTTAGGGCTTGGCTCGGACATGTAGGAACAGGCTGGGTGGCTCATTGTAAGAAGCGCTTTCATAACTGAATAAGATTTTAAATTAACATTCATGCAATAACAAGCAAGTTAGAAAGCCATGGTTTTATTGTGTCAGGAACCGCAAAACAGAACTTGAGCGGATGCACTAACTGTACAAAAGGCCCTAACACCAAAGGAGTGTTCTGCTAGATGTTTCTTGGAATGTTAGCGATTCTTGACACTGACACAATTTTTCTGATTTTTACTTTATTTTTACTCTTAGATGATTATTAAAGTGTTATTTCATTCTGAGCAACAACACTGGCTAGATTAGGAAGTCACATTCAACCTTTATGTAATAATTGTGTTACATATTGTCTGCTTCGACTTTGTTACTGCGTCCCATGGAGTAGGCCTCGACGACTTCACTGACTTATGGTCAAGATGGATGTGTGGAGGCACAATTCTCCATTAGGAACACAGCCTGGGAGGCAAGGCGCTGCACAGCTCTACCACTGTGCCCTGCATGACACGTTTGACTTGTTTATGCTCATTCATTGCTGTGGACTCCACAGTTCATCAGTCTACCGGAGCTGCTTAATGTTCTGTTCTTAAATCCGGTATTTGTAAAGAGCGAACTACTCAACCTTAAAGGTCTTGAGGCGCTGGGGGACGTGGGGGAGATTAAGCAAGCTATTGCTCAGAGTCACAATGTGCTTAGCTGCCACCAGGAATCGAACTGTAAGCCTTGCGCTCCTAGTCAGCCTCCCTAGCCGCTGCGCCACACCTCTCCCTAACACAGAAGCTTCTAGAATCCAGTGGGTGGGCAGTGCACCTGAGGCTTATACCACATGTGTCCAAGGAGACTTGTATCTCATTACACAAGTTAGGGAGAGAATGTTGATTGGTGGCAGGGGATTTTCATCAGAGGGTTATATCTTATGGAGTGTGGGCAAGATGGCGGACGCACCGGCGTCCGAGTGAGCAGCATCGCTAGCGGTCTTGCTGCCTAAAACCTTCCGACCTTTTGACAATATCTGCCCGCAGCTTTGAAAACATGGTGACTCTGTGGCTAGCGGTATAGATTAACAGGAGGAAATCCGAGCTTCTTTGAGACCTCTAAATCTTTAAAAACTTCTTGCCTGTGTACCCGGGATGCGGCTTGACCTTTGGTGCTGGTTTCGTCGGTCGCTGCAACCTACGTGGCGGCATCCATCTCTCCCGCGGTCAAGGGCGAGAAGAGAGTCTCGGATTGGAGCGGGGCATAGTTCTGCGGAGGATATTGACTCGCATCAGTCTCCTGTTCCTGGCAGCCGTCTCCGCACACAGCAACGACGTGAGGGAGACACTGGAGGAGTAATGGCACCGAAGAACCCTGCGGCGGCGGCTCCTAAACCTCAGAACGTGCCAAAGACGAGGGCCACCATGGCTGCGACCACGGCTGTACAGGAAGGCGCTGAGAACGCTCAGAGCGCTCAGAACGCTCAGAATAGTGATAATACCAGCAGCGCTACATTGCAGGACAATTTCCAGAACCCGCAGCAGGTAACTCTCAATTCTGACTCTGTTTCTTTGCCTGCCCTGACAGCAGCTCCAACCGAAATTACTACTATTGCTACCACTCATTCGATAGTGGGGGATTCTGGGAGTTGTAGGCTGGGAGCCGTTCCTAAAATTCCAGATATGTTGGCACAAAAAAATAAAAATAAAAAATAAAACTTTAGAAACGGGGAATATCCGCTTAAATGGCAACACTGGGAGGAGACAAGGTCAGAAAACCTCCGTACGCAAGGTGCTATTGGACGGCTCCAAAACAACCTTAGAAAAGTTCCCAAATCCTGCAACGAGACGTCTGCTAGAGTGACTGAGGCTGAGGGGAGAATTTCAGCGATCGAAGATACTGTGACAAATCAACAAACACAAATTGCATCATTGGTAGGGCTGAGAGATGAGATAAATTAGAAACTGGTGGACTTGGAAAGCAGGTCACGTCGGAATAACCTTCGAATCCTGGGTATTCCTGAGGGAAGAGAAGGCTGGAATATAAGACAATTTGTAATTGATCTCTTTTCGGAAGCCTTTCCAGAGCTCGTGCAATGGAAATGGGAAATGGAAATTCAACGTGCACACCGATTCGCCTTTAAAAAAAAACACCAGACAGGATACTAATTCAAAACCTAGGGCAATTCTGATTTGTCTAAACAGTTTTTTGGCAAGAGAGGCTCTCTATGATCTGGCCAGGCCAGATCGGAAAAGAAGGGGGAGAGGCGTGGAATTCTTCGTCCGGCCTGACTATTGTCACGCCACAGTGGAGCAACGCTGGCCATTTCGACAGCTAATTCCTGCCTTCCAGGCTAAAGGCGCCCAGGCTTTTCTTTTGAACCCTTCTGAACTCAAAATAATTTTCAAAGAGAAATCGTACTTTCTGACTTCGGAGGGTGCAGCTAAAGAGCTTTTGGCCTCATTTTGAATGCAAATCCTGTAAAAGAGTATAGGCATTTCTTTTTTTTTTTTTTTTTTTTCCTTCTACGTTTTATGAGGGGCACAAAAGCGCTATTAAGATCTAATAAGATTGCTGAAATTAATTATGTTTTTCGTCATGTCTATACAGACTTATTGACATTTGGGCAGTTAACCAGTTAACTAATTAGTTACTGACTAAAATAAGTCAACATTTTCTGATCTGGCTTCAAAAGCGGAGTTATAATGTGTGAATAGCAAGAGATCTATTAAGGAAGGAGGAGGCAGTGAGACACCAGATGCTTCTCACATCATCCATACTAGGGACTACCAGTCCTTATGCCCGAGATGGGTTGGGGTCAAGGGGAAGGGGGAGAGGGGGAGGGCGGTTCACTAGGGTGGGTTGGGGGTGCAAGCAAAATCAGAAAAAAACGTATATGTCAATCGACTGGTGCTCTATCAAAGCTTTTTACTTTCTTGACTAAAAAGGATGAGAACAGAAATATGAGTCTGTATGTAAATAAAAAATCTGCTAAACATCATGGATTTACGAAGATGGACAATTGGGGAGACTATATAATTATTGATGATGGGTAAACTCCGAGTCTGCTCTTGGAACGTATGTGGAATAAATAACAGAAAAAAAGGGGGATTTGTAACCAGATTATGCAGAGCATAAAAATAGATATAGTGTGTCTTCAAGAAACACACATTAGGTGGAGCGATAGAAATATGTTCAAAGATTTGGGTCTGCAATTATTAGTTTGTACTAGACAAGGCACCACCACAAAGGGTGTGGCAATTCTCATGAGGCAAGGACGGGGACGCCTAAAACGTACTAAGGTTGATCAATATGGAAGATGGGTAATAATCGAGCTTGAGATAGATGCTAAGTTATGGACAATCTGTTCTATCTATGCCCCAAACTCAGATGACCCCGAGATCATAAATTATCTAAGTCTAGAATTAGCGGACTGGCCGCCCTCGGTTATTTTTTGTGGAGATTTGAACATGCATCTAGAAGGGGGGATAGATATATCAAGTGATGCTCTATATCCAGGTTTAAAAAAGAAGACATATAATGCAGTCAAAGGCTTAGTTACAGAATATGGCTTAAGAGACGTGTGTAAAAAACCCTCTCTCACCTGGGTTTACTTTTTTTTCCAATCCCCATCAGAAATTTGTTTGTTTAGACTACTTTTTTGTGAATTCCGGATTAATAAATAATATTGTATTTGAAATCTTCCCCCGAATAATTTCTGACCACAATCCAATAGCAATAGAGGTTGCAATAGAAACCGGCTCTGCCCCAACTTTAAGATTCTGGTCATTTGATCGGAAATTACTAGCTGATCAACTGTATATAGAAACAATGAGGAAATGGATCAAAGACTTTTTTCTCTTTAATAGAAGCAGCACATCTACTCAAATTGTGTGGGATGCTTTTAAACTGGGGTCCGGGGCGAAACACTTTCCTATTCAATCAAGAAACAAAAAAAATTAAAGAGAAAATAGAACAGAATTTTAACCTAGTACGAGAGTGGGAGGAAAAACTTGCTATAGCTATCTTTAAACATCAAGATACTGAACAAATTAAGACTACATTGGATATACACAAGGCTAGGGTCTATGAAACATTTACAGCTAAACTAGTGGAACAACTTGCAACATTTAGATCTCAGATCTATGAAATGGGAGAAAATTCTGGAAGGATACTAGCAAAAAGAAATAGAGAGAAAGAAATCTTAAATTCTATTAATGCAATACAAGACGAGGCAGGTCAGGTTCATAATCACCCAGATCAAATTCTCAAGGTATTTCGGTAATTCTACTCCCAGTTGTATAAAAATGATAATGTGCCTTATTCCTCGGATATGTTATTAAACTGTGTTGGTGAAAACAATATTACAAAATTGAATGATTTACAATCAGATTCCCTCGAAGCTGACATTAAATGGGAGGAAATTGTATCAGCTTTGCTTTCGCTGGCTACGGGGAAAGCTATGGGCCCTGATGGCATCCCTCTTGAATTCTTTAGGATGTTTAGAAATGTTATGAAGGAAGACTTACTGATTACATTCCAGGAAGCTCAGAGAGGGTCTCCACCAGCATCGTGGAGTCAATCCATATTGATGGCATTTCTCAAAAAGGACAAGCCTCCCCTTAATTTGGCGTCTTTTAGACCGATATCCTTGATAAATGCTGATAGCAAGGTCTTTTCAAAAATACTTGCCACCCGGATGTCAACAGTGATATCCTCCGTTGTTTCACGATGGCAACACGGGTTCATCCATAACAGAGATACTGCGATCATGTCCGAAGAGTAATTGCTATGATGGACTGGGCGCAGGCTACCAATACACCTATCGGAAACACCCTGTTGGATGCCGAGAAGGCATTTTACAGGGTGGCATGGCCTTATCTTTGGGATGTTTTGGCTTTGAAAGGCTTTGGACCAAAAAAGATAGTGGCACTAAAAGCTTTATATCTGTTACCAACGTCATGTGTTAGAATCGGGTCCTGTAAATCTAGTCCATTCTCCATCTTTCGAGGTACTCGGCAAGGGTGCCCGTCATCTCCACTTCTATTCTCTATATATATTGATATTTACCTCAATCAACTAAATCAAGAGGAGGAAATAAATCCGGTGGAGGTTGCAGGGACTCCCTATAGAGCGTTGGCATATGCTGACTACGTGGTGGTGACCACCACAGATATTGTAAGGGCAATCCCGAAGATTGAAGAGATAGCGGCGGTGTTTGGTGCCTTTTCGAGCTGTAAATTAAACTCTTCAAAAACTCAAATTTTATTTGTTGGTCAGAATCCACCCACACACCTTAATATAGTATCCACCGCAACATATTTAGGAATTAAGAATACAACCCCGATTTCTGATATTCCCAAGCTTAATTTTATACCCATCCTTAAGAAAGCAAATACCACTCTGGAACGCATTAACCACTTACATCTGTCATTACAATGCAGAAATAATGTATTAAAAATGTTAATAGCTCCGCGATTTCTGTATCTTTTTCGAACCATACCTCTTGACTTTCCAATAGAATTTTTTAAACAACTGGATAGAATGGCCGGAAGATTTTTATGGGGATAAAAACGCCACCGCAGAGCTTATAAAAAGCTGACTCTCCCAAAGGATAGAGGAGGATGGAGTACACCGCATTTCTTATTTTATTACTTAGCATCAATACTGCAGTTCATCAATCCCTTAATTATTGGTACCAAAGCCCCAATTCACGAAGCACATTTCCCCTCCATTTATGAATTTTCTTTAGGGGTAGAAGCTTGTGGCTGCTTTCTAAAAAATATAGAACCAAGCTATTTCAAGAAAATTAAATTTAAAATTGTAACAGCAGCATACCGGGCATGGAAGACTATTACACGACATTTAGGGATTCCAAAAATTTTGAGATACGCCCCCTTGTCGTCCAAGCATATATTGCCTGCTATTTTTAGGGACCATATTATGTTAAAATGGAGCAAAAAAGGAATTAATTGCATCAGTGATTTATGGTATAATGATGAAATGATCTCTTTTCAGAATCTCCAGGCTAAGTTTAATATTTCAACTCAGGATTATTTCAAATATTTTCAATTACATAGCTATTTTAACTACTTATCATTCGAGCAACGCTTAGGGCTCCAGAAAATATCTTTGAATGAATCTTTATACACTAAAAGAAAGATAGGCTTTTTTTACAATTTACTGATTTCATTTTATTCAGATGACCTATCAGTAGTACAAGATCGATGGGCAACGAAGCTCGGGGTGACAAATGTGCTGATAGAAGATTCTATTCTGATGGCTAATTCCATTTTATTAACGGGTAGATCCCGTACTCAGCACTATATGGTTCTTTTTGATCTATATCATACCCCCGAAAAAATCTCTAAATGGGGAACATCCTCAGGTACAACCTGTAAGAGATGCTCGCTGGAAGCAGCAGATGCAATTCACATGTTTTTGTTATGCCCACAGCTTTCATTAGTACTTACTGAGATACAGACTTTCTTGTCTTTAATGCTTGGCTGTAATGTTACCCTGACAGCAGAGCTGGTCTTGATAGGTACATGCTCCGATAACATTGATGAACAGAAGAAAAAGCTAATATTTATTTGCATGTCCGTTTACCGGGCCTGTGTTACTCAGGAATGGATAAGCCCAGATCTGCCGCAATTTCATATCTGGAGGGCCCGGCTCTTAGCGAAGTATAATTTAGAACAGGCAATCTATGCTGTGAAAGGACGTGCTAGAAGATTAGTGGGGGGGAAAATATGGGCTCCAGGTCATCAATGGATACAGGCAGAATTGGGGAGCTAGAGGTTTTCTGTCCTATGTTAACTAAAACGATTATTTGTTGATATGAGCACCTGTAGAACTGTAATATATTTCTTTTTTTGCAATATGTATCTGATTTGCTTACAATAAAAAATAAAATTTAAAAATAAAAAATAAAAAAAAGAGGGTTATATCTTAGTCCCCAGAAATTGATAGCAGCTTTTGTTTTTTTTTGTTATCTTCGTTTTTACTGCCCTCTTTTGTCTTTCGTAAATAAAGACCTATTTCAACTGTACATAATATAGGGGACTAGAAATTGAGTTTACTGAGTGTTTTTAATATTATTTCTGTCTCATGATGTTGAAGACTGAAGGAAGTGACACGAATCGGGTCACCCGTTGTCACTCGTGACCACCTCTCAGCCTTCCATACAAATGAAGAGTCGTCAGATAGTAGAGAATACAAACCAAGTATATGTATATTCAGATACACTTGAGCGGAGCCCCATCTGCCCAGTCTCTTAGGAGTGCTGCAGAGAGGACTGACTTCAGCAAACATAGAGATACATTATGTGCATTTCAGAATCAAGGAAGTCACGCCCATAATGGAATTTTACAAGCAAGTGCAGCAAAAACAAAAAAGTACAGTAGGATGAGTTTTGACTCTGAGGCTGGGCACACATTTTCTCTATGCCAAGGTCGTTCTGTCCGTGCCTACCGCTAGACTAGTGAGAGAAGGCCTCTATCTAGTGGGAAAGGTATGCGTTGATAAGAACAGTGCATTCATTAGCAGAGCAAGGCCTAAACTTGGAGAAATGAAACTTTCCACAGCCTGCTTCTCAAGGAGGTAATACGCAGCTGACGACATGATTCAAAATGGCGGGTAAACATAAAATCGTACTGCGAATGCTAACTTAACATCGAACAATGCACAAACAAAATAGCAAACAAATATTCATTTCATCAGACCCTCCTATTAGCATTCGCTAACTAATTTTAGCTGGTGGATGAAAAAGAAGTAAGATTCTTTAGAAAAGTAAAAGGACATCAATACTCAGAGTAATCCATATACTCATTATCAGGAATAGAAGCTGAAAGGGATGATGTAGAACCAAGGGAGTTCCCACTTTTGGGACCAGGTTTGGATGGGTTACTGCAGTTTAGCGCCTGTTCTGGGGATGGGAGGGAGGGGAGTTGGTTGGGGACGTTCGGGATTTGGGGGCGTTGTCAGTGTGCCCACTCGGGAGAGGGAGAAGTGTTGTCTTTGTGTATTTAGCTATAGGGACCCGCCTTGAATTGAAATGCATTACCTGGAATGTGCGAGGGCTGAACTCCATGAGGAAACGGCATAAGGTGCATGCATACTTAGTGCGCAGGGGGATACAGATAGCTTTTTTACAGGAGACCCACATTGTTCAATCTGAAGGTCGAGCGCTGCAGCGTAGATGGAGGGGACAGTTATTTTATACCACGTATTCTGCTTATGCACGAGGTGCTCTGATTTGGGTGCGGGCAGGTGTTTCTTTTCAGCCATTGACCACAGTGATTGACCCGGAGGGGAGGTTTGTAGCAGTGCAGGGTCAAATGGATGGGGGGGAGGTGGCCCTGTGTAGTGTGTATGCTCCCGAATGTGGAACAACCGGCCTTTTTCTCACGTCTGTCTGGAAAGCTGGCGGCCCTCTTGACTGGTCCGGTGTTTTTGGGGGGCGATTTCAACTCGGTCGCTAAGGTTGATCTAGATCGTTCTCACCCACCGTTGGCCCAGGCACCAGTGCATAGGATAGCGAAAGTGAGGAAAGACTGGCAGAGCACTTGGGGTCTAGTTGATGCGTGGCGGACGCATCATCCAACAGACAGGGACTATTCGTTCTATTCAGTACCGCATGATTTACATGTGCGAATTGATGGATTCCTGTGCTCTCCGGAGGCCCAGGGGATGACCTATCACAGCGAATATCTGGCGAGGACGCTTTCGGATCACACTCCCTGCGAATTGATGGATTCCTGTGCTCTCCGGAGGCCCAGGGGATGACCTATCACAGCGAATATCTGGCGAGGACGCTTTCGGATCACACTCCCTGCCTAATAGCAGTGCGGTGGACGATACAGCGCCAGGCGATCCGCACGTGGCGCCTGAGCACCCTGGCTTTGGAGGATCCGGTTTTTAGTGCTGAGGTCCGCTCCGGTATTGAACACTATTTCACTGAAAACATGAATACGGTGTCTAGTAGGGCCCATGAATGGGACGCGTTTAAAGTTGTGATGAGAGGGGTGTGCATCTCGGCCACGACGGGAGTCCGCAAGACGTTATTGCGGGACATCGAGAAGGAGGAAGACCGGTTGCGTTGAGCAGAGAGAGCAAGCCACACAGATGCGGCGGGTCAGGATGCGGTCAGGGAGGCGCGCGAAGCGGTGGCCACCCAGGTGGAGCGACTGCGTTGCCTTGACTATAAGGAATACCTGGTTCGTGCCCACGCGGAAAGAGACAAGGTGGGTTCTTTGCTGGCTTGGCTGGCGAACCCGGCGGCCCGGGGCACCCCGATTCTATCTTTGAGCACGCCCACTGGGGACCTGGTGTACTCTCAGAAGGAGATAAATGACCAGTTCCTCAATTACTACACTTCGCTTTATCGGAGCGCGATGCCGGACCTGCCGGAGGAGATTCATGATTTCCTTCTAACGGCGCAGCTCCCACGGTTGGACCCGGCACAAGGTGACAAGTTGGGGGAGGCTATCTCCCTGGGAGAGATTCGAACTGCAATTAAACACATGGCACGGCGTAAGACACCGGGGGCCGACGGTCTTCCGGTAGAGTTTTATGCGAAATATGTCGATCTCTTGGCGTCTAGACTGCACGTGGTGTACAGGGAAGCTTGGAACCTGGGAAGGCTATCGGCGTCTGCCAGGGAGGCGATTGTAATACCGTTGCTAAAGAAGGATGGTGATGCCAACTTACGCTCGGTGTATCGCCCGCTCTCTATGCTCACGGTAGATTATAAGATTCTCAGTAGGATCCTTGCGTCGCGGCTCTTAGACCACATGACGGCACTGGTTCACCAGGATCAGGCGGGCTTCATCTCCACTAGGAATACGGCGACTTGCATACGTAGGCTGATCAGAGTTATGGAAGGGGGCTGTCACGATGTCCCGAATGCAACTGTGCTGTCGGTTGATATTGAAAAGGCCTTTGATAGTGTGGAATGGCCCTATATGTTTCAGGTCCTGAGAGGATTCGGCCTGGGTGATCGGTTTATACAATGGACTATGCTACTGTACAACTCAGCCACCGCTAGGGTCAGGACAGGACCAACCATTTCAATGGCGTACTAGGTGGGGCGGGGCACCCGACAAGGGTGTTCTTTATCCCCACTATTGTTTGCACTCGCAATCGAGCTGCTGGCCGCGCACGCCAGACTTGGGAGATCATATGAGGGTCTGGTTTTACGAGGAGAGGCCCATTACATTTCCTTCTACGCAGATGACATGCTGATGTTCTTATCGGGAGTCGACGAGTCGCTACTGAGGGCTAGAGCGTTGCTTCTGCAATTTGGTCGTCTGTCGGGCCTGCAAGTGAATTGGAATAAGACCTGCCTGTTCCCATTGACCCCAGATGGGCAGCAATCCCTGGCGGGGGGGGATTTTAGGTGGGAGCCCAGCTGCCTGCCCTATCTGGGCACCCGTATTTATCACACACAATCAGATATCCTAGAAGGTAATGTACACAAGGCGATGAGGGGCCTTAAGGGTAGTATTGAATTTTGGAGTACCCTCCCTCTGTCGGTTGCTGGCCGAGTGGCACTGTTAAAGATGGTGGCGCTGCCGCGCTTACTTTATTTCTTCCGCACGTTGCCGGTGTGGATCCCGGCTTCAGTCTTCCGAACGCTCAGGGCTCTGACCACGGGTTTCATTTGGGGTTCGGGTAGGCGGAGAGTCGCACTGACCACCCTGATACGACCACGGGCCAAAGGGGGATTAACGGTGCCCGACTTCGAATGGTATTATTTGGCAGTACAGCTTCAGTGGCTTACGTTGGCGGTGGCTCGGGAGTTCCGGGGACCTGAGGGACCATGTGGCAGGGTGATTCCTCGACACGTCCTATCTTTCATAGTCCTTCAACAGAAGATCGACCTCACCCAGCTTACTCTCGAGGAACGCACTCTCCGTTTGTGCTGGAATCGGAGTCAGAAGCGTGTGGGTTGCCCCTGCCCATATGCCCCGGAGATACCATTGGGCATGTGCACGGCCCTCCCTCATGTGGGAAGCTGGTCTGCACTGGCGGTATGGGAGGAGCTCGGCCTTCTTATGGTGGGAGATCTGTATAGAGACGGTGTGTTGTTGTCTTTTAAAGAATTGCAAGACGTGTTTGACTTGCCCAGGGGTGACTATTTATTACATGCTGCATTGGTGGTGAGGCTGCAGCGCCGCTGGAAGACGGGGCTGCAGGAACCCCCGACATCGCTGGGATGTCAATATGTTACCATGGCGGCGGGTACGTTTAAAGCTGTTACTTGCCTCTATCGGCGCTTGTCGTGCGAACGGCTCCCACCCCTGGATGCCCTGAAAGGTAAATGGGAACATCGGCAGAGCCATCCCGGAGACGACAAGGCCCCAATTGTTGCGACGGGCATGGAAGGGTACGCGTAATGCCCGGTTTCAGCTGGTACAATTTTATACACTGCATAGGGCGTACTTAACTCCGGCCAAGATTCTACGGTATTTTGGTGTTTCCTGTTCTACATGCCCGAGATGTAACACAGACAGGGCTGATTAACTGCACATGTTCTGGTCCTGCACGGGTCTGGGATCCTACTGGGAAGAGGTGGTGACGTGCCTGAACAACGTAACGGGGCGGACGTTAGAGGCTGAGATGGCAACTTGCCTGCTGCTTTGGTTCCCACACACCCCAACACGAAAGTCACCAGCAAGTTCTGTGACTTGGGGCTGATTATGTCAAAAAGGGAACTTAACATGCATTGGAAGGCTTGGACAAGCCCTAGCTACCAGAGTTGGCGAGAAAGTTTCTTGACTTGGGCGGGTAGCGAAGGGACGCTCCATCTGCAGATGGCTAGGCGCTCAGCTAATGATAAGGCGCTAGAAACAGCGAGAGCGTGGGAGGCGCTGGTGGCCGAGTTGATCGCTCCGTCAGCTGAAGCTGAAGAGGAGGATGGAGAGGAGGAGGCTGAGTCCGCTCGAGGGGTTCGCATTACAGCGCCAGACGTATAGAGAATGAGTTTAGAATGGATGTGGTGTATGGGTAACTGGGAGAGAAGCCTAGCTGAGGTCCAGGGTTGGCAATGTCAGTAGATTCGATAGTGGTCGGAGGGCCCTGTCTGTTTTCGCGAAGATGCTTTAACTTAAATACAACAACTGTTTTCTCTTTGCTCCAATAGTTGAGCGACTGGATGGTTGGATGATATCTCTGGGACCGACCGAAGTGAGGCACACTGATGGGGGGAGGGAGGAGCAGGGGAGGGGAGGGGAGTTTGGGGTTTAGAGGGAACGGAGGCCTATTTGATATTCACTTGTTCTCCTGCGGCAGCAAGAGCCATCTGCGAAATGGCGGCCTTTGAAATATGGTTCTCCGTGGTTTGATATGCAAAAAACTAATAAAATCTTCTTTTTTTTTTTTAAATCGATCTACATCATGTTGTCGATGTCCTTCTGCAGCATTAGTATCATGAGCTGATATTTTCAGTTTAGGGGTGGGAACGTTTACACAATAGGTGCAGCAAGTCAGGAAACAGTGTATACAGAGACAACATGTAAAGAAATGGCCAGCAACCACAGCTAGAAAAGTGAGGATCTTCCAACCCCAGGATGTGAACATGTTCCAGAACCACCCTGATAGGGTCCAAGTACCTGTTACTTGGTGTATGTCCGACGAGAGTCTATGCAATTTTTGTATAGCTGCATATATGTTAGGAGCATGATCAGGTATGGACACACAACAGCTACTGCCAATGATGCAACAGGCCCCTCCCCGATCAGCATTAGATGACGTCTAACACCATCCGATTCTGTAAAAGGACTAATCTCATAGCCTGAAGCTCAGTGGTGATATTCGTCATTATCCCAGCAGTCGTACTGCTAACCACTTCAACAACCCTGTTTAGCTGACAAATTTGAAGGCTATTGGCCTTTAGGACATCCTCAAACTGTTGTGCGGTGGTATCTGTCTGATCTATATCCTTGGTGTCGACAACCCTTCTTACTCTGGGCAAGGATGTACTCCTAAGCTGCCACTGATGATCTTTATGAAAATTGGACGGGGTAACATATACAGGGGGAAGGAGGAAAGAGAGGTAACACCTGCCTGACCATCCCCTCGGAAACCAGACATGAGCTTAGGATCCGCAGACAAAATAGACATTAGGGGGCAGGGTCAAAGGCGGACTATTAATCGTTCTCAAGCTGTATGTGAAATTGCATTTACTCTCCCCCACCTTTACCTCCCCAGTCCCCTGGACACAGAAGCTAGCTGTTGTGTTGACCACAGAAACCGGCATCAGCTTGTCCGTAATAACATTGCGAGCTTGGAAAGATTGAAAATGCTCAGAGGTGTTAAACCTTTGAAAATCAGCCATTTCCATTCGAAGCCATGTTTCGTTCTTTACTTTTTCCTATTTGCTCAAACAGGAGTTTGGGGACAATGTACCAGAGATCCCTTGTCTTGCATGTCCTATGGTAGTAAACCTGTGATGAAAACTTATTTACTTTACCACAGTGCGACAAAACAGCAGGTGTCATAACCAGAGTAGAGAGTTGGAAATTATAGTGTACCATAATAAACAATTCAAACCAACCTTCACAACTACCAATATTTGACAATGGCATGGACAACAAATTATCGATCTTATGAGTAACTGAGGGGAGCAATCCACCCCAACAATTAGTTGTATTGGAAACATCATGGGATTGATGCAACATTTGTATAAATACATTGTCTGTGTAAGACGTTCTGTGCTTTCCTTTGTGAGGGGCTAAAGTAACAAAAATGTGCTAGGGGAAATGGGCGTTGTACCAACCAAGTAAGGTACAGGATACTTCTCCCCTAGAAACCAGGATTTTTAAAGTATTGTTATTAGCGTAATCACACCAATTAATATTTAAACTATTTTACTCTTTGTTAACCAACACCGCGCTAAGCGCTGTGGTGCAAATGGCTGTTCCTCTTCCTCAATAGGTCGACCAAACGGATGGATTATGAAGCAAAAGAGGAATGCAATAAGACTAATAGCAAAGGTAAGTGTTCCCAGTGTCCGTCAGGGCCTCACTGGTACAGGCTCCTATTGTTCATCAACGTTGGCACTCTTGAGCACTGGCAGTGGAGCTAGCTCTGTCCAAAGATCGTGAATCCCACATCGCACAGGATAATGTACTCCCCCTCCTGGAGAGCACGTTCGATCTATCCTGTCCAATATCAGAACAGTGCACCAATCTCACGACTCCCTAAACTAGCACCGTTGGTACTATAACAAAGTACACCCTAACTTACACAGTCCATCCCTAACTAATCTGACTTCTCCTTTGGTGCACTATTCCTCAGCCGTGGACGCAAATTGTACCTAGTGACTCCAGGTACTGACGGGTCAACAAACAGTGGCTCTTTAATGGCTCGGATTTCTGGAGGGACCGCTGCATTTAGCACATCATCATTCTCAGCATCCGTTTGGGCCCACGTTAATTTTGCGTTGCTGAAGGGGATGAACGGAGGCACCGCCTCGCACTCAGTATCCCCAACTCCATCAGTGGTCCATTGATCATAGGGCAAAGGTAGAGGCACTCATTTACAGTGAGAGTAATGTATCCAGTTCTTTCAACCAGCAACCTTGACTGCGCTTCTGATGGCTAGAAGGACCTGTTCAGAGCCCTTCCAGTGCAGCTCCAGACTCAAAGATCTGCTGAAAATTGTACACTAGGATCCAATCACCAGGCTGGATGTTATGTCTGGGTCCCCCTGGCATATCAGGCAAAGCCTCTCGGACCTGTTGGTGAATAGAGCGCAGATTTTTGGTTAACTGGCACAGGTAGTCTGTCAATAAAAGAAACTCAATATTGGTGAATTTACGAGGGAGCAGGATGCCCCAGACCTTTGCCGGGCTTCCAAACGGGCTTCTTGTCGACAAAAGAGCTATGCAAAGCATCTGGCCACTGTAAGCCTGTACTTTCCTGAATATTTGCTAATTTCAGTTTGAGAGTACCAATGTACTTCTCAACCAAACCTACAGACTGGGGGTGATTTGCAGCATGGAATTTTTGTTTTATGTGCAAACCGTTGCATACTAGCTGAATTACTTTGGCATTGAACTGACTTCCGTTATCACTCCAGATCAAACGGGGCAAGCTGAAGCAAGGAAAGAACTCCTTAAGGAGTACCTTTGCAGTCGCAATGGCTGTATTTTCTTTAGTGGGGTAAGCCTCAACCCATTTACTGAATGCACACACAACCGCCAACACGTACTTCAAATTATTGACCCTGCCCAATTCAATGTAATCTAACTGAAGGACCTAGAAAGGGAAAGGTGGTGCAAAATTGCCAGGTAGTGTAGGGGTACCTTTTCCTACTGTTGCACTCACTGGAGTGGGAATAGTAATTTTTACCCCTACACTATCCAACACTTACCCTACTGTGCCCTAAAAGTATTATGCGCTGTAATGGTATGTGTTGTAATGGTATGCATTGCAATGGTAGTTTTTATAAATGCATTGTAATGGTATGCATTGTAAAATCATGCAATGTAATGGTAGTTGCGATGTAAAGACTGAGTTGTAAAAGCATGCGTTGTAATTGCATGCATTGTAACGTCATATGTTCTTTCTAGAATTGTGCATCATGCACACCATGCAATACTTCACTAAATGTGCAGCAGTTTTGGAGATGTTATCATTCTGCCATACTGGGTCTAACAACTTGCAAATACCCTTAGCACTGATATGGGCTGGGCCATAGGCCATTGTGACTACAGGAAGAACATATGCATCTGGCAACATCCATCTTTGCTACCCTGACTTGTCAATCAAATATCCCTCATCATTCAGTTGTGCTGTACTTTCTTGCCACACTGCTAATTCCTCTACTGTGGCCCGCTCTGTATTTCCTTCACGTTCTCAAGTGCATCCTCAAACATAGTGACCTCGGGCACCCACCTAGCATGACCTGCTACGAACATTCTTTTCTTCCTAGTTGGGGCTGATTCCTTAGCTGTCTGATCTGCAAAAGCGTTCCCTTTACCTACATCGTCAGGAACTTTCCCATGGGTGCTACACTTTACTATTGACCATTTCCTAGGGAGTGTCAAAGCAGACAGAAGCCTATATATTAGATGACCATGCTGAATCTTTGTCCCATGGGAAGTAAGGAACCCCTCTCTGTGGTGATAGCAAACAACTGTAACCAGTGTCTTCTCAAAATCAGTGCATATATGACACCTAAAAACTAATATCTGTGACCAATCTTTTTTCATTTACTGAAAATTGACATAGGCTTGGTGTGCAATAGAATATCACTAGGATATATTGCATGAGATCTACTGTGACTGTTATTGTTTAATACCTGAAGGCATTCATATTGCTTAGGCGTATCATACCTTTTATGAACTTGTGGTTTCCATGTATATAGGGAAAGATTTAGAACATACAAGTCTTTTGACAGAATTATTGATTATATGTATGTATGTTTTTATAATATGTGAAATCATTTATTAGACAGAAAGAAAAAAGGAGTGAAATCCAAAATATATATTTTTATACAGTGCTTAATTTGTAAAATATGAAGTGCAGGTGCTCAATTTTTTTTAGGAGGCCACACCCACTTCTCTCAGCTCCACCCACTTCCACCAGTGGCTCCAACCACATACTCTAGTTGCTCACCCGCCAGTGCTTAATTTGTAAATAAAAATAAGGGACTGGGCCCTTTTCGGGAGATCACGACAGCATGCACCACCCATTACCTCTGCCAGCACTGCCAATGAAGAACAGAGCACCTTTAACGAGCGAGAAAATGAACAGAAGTGGAGCGAGGTGCAGAAAGAGGAATGAGGGAAATTAAACGACCTTGCCACTGGGCTGCGCCGACAGGCCCCAGAAATCCTCGAGGCTCCTGCACTTAAAATTTTACAAAATAAGCATTGAACACAATGCACCTCATTCATATCCAGATGCAAAATACGGCACCCACGCGCAGCTGCTATACCAATGCATCTCAACAGTAAACTCTCCTAATAAAACCATAGAACTCTCAAAGTTAATCTATGGCAGAATCGAACGGTAAAGAAACATAACAACGATGCATAAACAACCACAAACATCACCCACCCAGTATGGCAGCATTATACTTAATTAATCTAATGAAAAACATCCGATTCCACCAGGACCTTCTAGCACTAGGTCATTGCTGCGAGGCTGGGGCCCCTCTCCCTGGGCTTTGTTGTGGTACAATATGGTTGCTACTGCGAGGCCTACTGGGGGTCCCTACTACCATGGGTCTTGCAACAGTAGACCTTGGCATTGTACTTGCACATGAACGGTGCCAGTGCCTGAGGCATGATTGCTCAAGCGCAGGCCTTGGACTCGCATGAAGTGAGCTGTGAAGTCCACTTTCCAAGGCCTGTCCCGAGCAATCATGCCTCATGTGAAATTCGATCAAAGAAAAGTACGGTGGTGCAACTTAAAAAATGCAATCTGTTGCGTATAGTTCAAAATGAAAAAGCATTGACTAAATCGATAGGGCTGGCTTTTGTATAGCCTATGTACAATATATATATATGTAAACAGGGGTACAGAACATATATGCACACCTTTACAAACAAATCACATAAAAGAATAAACGTGTTTTATGTAATTGTTTATTTACTATGACATTTTCTAACTATACAATAATTGACACAAAAAGTACAGGCACATACACTCAATCTCACGCAACACACATACAAACGCAGTCACAGTAAGCACATTTACCCTCATACATGGATGGACTGATCGGGACAGTTAAGTAGAATGATTTATGGACAGAATGAAAACAGATACATAACAATAACACATACCAATGTGCCCAAACCAACAGGCACTTATCCACACAGACCACTAAAAATGTAGGTGTCCATGCACAAAGATAAACAGACAAACAATATCAATGCATGCATGTTTGGAGGCATCCTGAACACAGACCAGAGGGCATATAGGCATCCTTGTACACACACCAGCACGCAGAAAGGTGTTCATGAATACAACAACTTGGGTTAAAAAAGAGAATTAACAACCAGCATTGGCAAAGCCAGTGGGTCTTGCCTTTGGGATCTATTGTCTTTGCCAATATATTTTAGCCATGCTGTACAGCATTCCGATGAGTTGCACCATGGCTAAATAAAAAGAAAATCCTACCACTTCATTTGCCTGTGCACGTGTGTTTTTTGGAGGCAGGTCCTAATTCACAAATGGTACCAGCTCATGCACTTGCATTCTCTGGGCAGTCCTTCAAACATATAGGAGCAGGCGGCACGTAATGTCTGGTCTAATATGCATTGGCTACCTTGAGCCGCAAAAGTATAGGTAGAGGCTGAGGGTGTCAGCAGGTCTCCACCCCTAAACCCACGTCACCTATAGGAGTGGTATTGACATGTATGGACTTTGAAGGGTCAATTGATGTAACTTTATTGAATTACACTTCTACTCCAAAATTAGGAGCAGAAATGTTCTTATGTACTCACTTTCTGGCCTGCTTGAGCACTGGAGTACACAGGGCCTGTAAGTATAGCACGGGATAATACTTTCCCCAGTGAGCATTGCATATTACTGCACACTATTGTGTCAGCATTGCCGTGAGCACTTGAAAAATAGAAGTGCCCTCGAGAGCTCACCAATGTGTCATAGTAATGCACAGTTTTGCCTTAAGTCGCCAACGCATCAATGGGTTTGTGCTTCTTATTTTCTTGTAGTGGCAAGGTAGGCAATTCCTCAAGAGTCCGACTTTCTCTTTCTGATACATGATAACCGTGTCAATGTTTAATAAAGTGTTTGGGAAAAGGAGTCGGAGAAGGAAGTGCTCAACGCCATATTAAAAGGAAATTAAACCACATCCATCCATCTTTGTTTTATCTGTGTTTTTCCTATTAAAGTAATTATGAGTGTACCATGCAATTTCTAATCAAAACATATGGAATAGGAATTTGAATATCATAGCGCAGCTGTCGTGGCTTAGAGAGTACAATGAAATAAAATGGTTCTGAAAGGTTCCCCTGGTAATCGTCAATGGAATAATTTAGTGGGTCCTTCAACCCATGGGCCCTGGTGCACTTTCATCGTCCTCGTTAATGATAGCCATGCCCTTCGGTGGTGGGTATTTGTCATTGCGGCAAGTAGGACTGAAGTCGGAAAATGTTATCTGTAGCAGGCACACATTCTATACCTTTTCGAACTAGGAACAAAGCGAGGTCTGGCCCTGCATAATCTCGGCCTAACTAGTACGTGTACATTTCATACTAGTGACTCCTGCTGAACAAAAAGCAAACGGTATACCTATGGGCCTTTAAAGTTAATCCCAGAGAGCCCAACTTCATCACCGAGCGGGAGCTGGAGCTAGCGTACGCCTACCACACCCTTGACTTTCATTCGCAGTCACAGACAGTGTATCGCCACCCACCACGCTCCAGTCCAAAATAAAAAAAAAACTGCGTTTCTACATACATTACTGCTGGTGGTGGTGGGCGGACGGGCACTGGCCTGCCTGCCTGCCTGCCATTATTCAATGGGTGGCCCAGGCCTGCTGCTGTCCACGGCGGGCTAACCAACTGCCTGATGATGAGGACATGCGTGCATGTGTGCAGGGGCGTGGCATACTGAAAAAAATACTCGCACACGCTGCCTGCCGCACTGCACAGCCCTACCCCCACATAACCAAACCCAGCCCCCTGCCCAATCAGTGTCCTGGGCCCACGGCCCACCCACCCATTGACAACAACACGGAAAGGCCCCAGGCCTTCCCCCGCTGCGCTGCGGAGCCTAAAGCAAATTAGAAATGCGTCATCATCTGCATCGTCATTGCAATCGGTAAATTGAGTCGTCCGGACGGTAGCTGGAGTCAGTTAAAAGTTACACTATTACATATGTGATGCACGCCACGCGCCAAGTCTGAGCTGAGGTAATTTAATTTTATATACACACTGATATTCACATTGCCTTTCAGATATGACCAATTGTATGTCATGCAGAGGCAGAGTGTGGTGGTGTTATGTAGACCCGGCCCTATCAAATAAGTGCCGGTGCTAAGCACCGGAAAGCACCGGCACAAATTAAGCACTGTTTTTATAATATATCAGTTTTGGTTGTATAAATTGATTATAGATCTGTGGTTTAACTGCTATACAGTCTATTTCCAGCACTATGCCCGGTGCAAATTTGTTTTCCAAATAAGGAACCCCTCTCTGCCCAGAGTCGCCCAAAATCATGGGCGACTTCAAAGGCGTACTGGCTGTCAGTATAAATATTAACAACCAGTCCCTCACTCAACTAGCAGGATCGTATTAGGGCAATGAGCTCTGCAGCTTGGGCCAACGGATAGGGAATTTGTGATGTCTCCACTGCCGTACACAGCGTAGTAATAGCATATGCAGCAGTGGTAGGGCCATCTGATCATTTAAAACAAGAGCCATCAACATATAGTTTCCCTTGCGGGTCAGATAAAGGAACATATTTCAAGTCTACCAGTCCTTTCGTCTCCTCTTCCGTCCGAAAGATACAATCATGTATGTCAATCTCCTTATTATCAGAAGGGAGGGGTAGTAACGTGGCTGGGTTCAGAGTGGCGCATCGTTTGATTGTCATGTGTTTGGCGAACTGCGTTAGCTCATAACCTGTCAGATGTGCACTGGTGAGGTGCTGTGTCTTTGTCTTATTCAAAAGTGTATCTACAGCATGGGGTACCATGACTGTGAGATCGGTATCAAGTCTGAGTCCAGCCGATTGTCGTATCCAGACCGCCAAAGCTCGGGAGGGCTCATGCAACTGGATCAAGCACAGAAGAGAATTAAGCACACAACCGTTGCTTATCTCCAAATTTTTGTGTTAGAACAGAAAGCGCACAACCAGCCGTCTCATGGCCATATAATACAAACGGCTTGCTATAGTTAGGCGTGTCAAGAACTGGAGCCGAACAAAGTGCAGTTTTCATTTGCTCAAAAAGCTGCTGACATTCAGGCGTCCAAGGCAAGAGTTCATTCACATCTTTAGTAGTCAGAGCGAGCAGGGGTTTGGTTAGTAGGGAATAATTTGGAGTCCAGCGGCGACAATAGTAAGTAATGCCAATAAAAGCACGCACATCTTTTTGGGTATGAGGAATGGGCATCTTAACAATAGTACTGATGCGCTCTGGGGTCAATCTCCTACCCTCCTTCGACAGTAGGTGGACTAAGTAGGTGACCTCTTGTCGACAATACTGAAATTTGGAAAGGGATATTTTATGGCCATGTTGAGCTAAATGTAACAGCAAGTTAACTGTACTGTCTCTGCAACCTTGTTCTGTATCTGAGGCGATGAGCAAGTCATCGAAATACTGAAGCAATACATTACCTGCAGGGAGCGACAAAGAATCCAGCTGACATTTCAATTCCTGACTATATATACTCTGACTTTCTGTGTAGCCTTGAGGAGCCCGACAGAATCTAAAGCTTCTACCAGCTAGGGTGAACCCAAACAGATACCTGCTATCAGGATGAACGGGAATACTGAAGAACGCATTTTTCAAGTCAACGGCAGAAAAGTATGTAGCAGAAGAAGGAATCATTGTCAAAAGAGTCGTAATGTCAGGTACCACAGGAAACTGGGGAATCACTCATTTAGTAGCTTCCCGCAAGTCAACCACAAAGCATTAAACATCTGCATGATCATCAGAGGAACCTGGGAGTGCCCTTTTGAGAATTAAAAGAATAGGGCTAATGCAAATATTAGCAGTCGTCTCCTCAACCACTCCTTTCTCAATCAAGTCTTGTATAATTTGCAATAAAGCTTGTTCAACTGCCTGTGGTATTTTGTACTGTGGAATGTGGGGTAAAATAACAAGCTCACATCTGTGTCACCTGTCGCCCAAAGAGTGGGCAGTACATCTTTAAACTCCGCAGGAAGCGGCACATCTTTGGACAGGCACTGCGTTCCGCGCACAACATTCGGACCCATTGTCATGTAAACACCTGCCTAGGAGCAATAAATCGTAACATGCAATTTCTTTTACAAGTCCAAACCCTTCAAATTTTCTCCAAAATTAGACATCAAAAAGAAGGGTATATCCACAGTGAAAGGCCCAATAGTCAACTCAAGGGGTTTTGAAATGGGGCTCACAACCGGTACACCTGAAAAACCTACCGAAACTTTATTATGGCCAGACAGAGTCACCCCAGGGACCAAGGAACGAGAAATAGAACTGTTTCTTGCACCTACATCCACCAAGAAATCCTTAGTCGAACCATGCACATCTGCACTAACGTACGGACCACATTGATCTGCAGCCATCAGAACTCGTCCCTCACTCTGTCCCTGCCTGTCCTAGCTGTAAGACGTCCTTGTCACCTCATCCGTGTAATTTTCATCATGATAATACTGGCCTCCCCAAGGGTCATCAAAATAATTCTGATCAGAATGACCTTGTGAGGCCACAGCACTCTGAGCCCTGTCCTGGCCACCAGCTCCATGACCCCATCCATGAGAACCTCGTCCTCTTGAGACTGCCACCTTCTGCAAAAGCACAGGAAACTCGCTTCACCAGTGTCCCTCCTCCTTACAATACGTGCACTGATTCAGCCCTACAGGCTTAGTATTCCTTCTAGTACATGGAAGCTGTGGGTCCAAACCACCACATCCTCTACCATTCCCTCTAGAAGCCTGCTGCAACAATACCTTCATCTTCAAATCCTTGGGCTTCTTTTATGCCCTCTCATTATCCTCATTTTCCCTGTGCTCATAATACTGCACCATATTCAAAATAACAGAAGGGGAAGATGTGGACCAGGGGCTCTCGGAAGCCTGTAATTGAGTCGCAATCTCGGGGAGCAAATTTGAAACAAATCTATTAACAAACAATCGAACGCCACCTGAGATTGACAAATCTTGCCCACTATAATCTAGAAACACACCTTCAAACCGAGTGAAAAAATTAGACACAATATCATCTTTCTTCTGACGACAAGCCGATAACTTGTCCCAATCAACCTTTCTCAGAGGTATAAGAGAATGCATATGCGTAATGATACAGTCTCGCAAAGCACGTATGTCTACTTTAGGCTTCTCACCAGGCTTCCTATCTTGATCCCATACTTTAATTTGATCCCAGGTACCACCCAATTCTGCAACATGATCCTGCATGTGCACTTGTCTCCAAATATCAACCGGAACCAGCATACCAAAGAACATTTCAATATCTGCAAGCGTCATTACTGTTGAAGAGCCTGCCTCAGTCAATTCTTTATAATATGCAGTAGGAGTTTTGCTAGGGTCAGGTAACTGAGTCTTAAGGGACAAAACTTCACTCCTTTTCCATGCAGTACAAACCCGCTGTTGTTGGAAACGGGTTGCTACACCTGGTCTAGTAACAACATTGTGCTGATCCCTTAGCTCTGGTATTTCATGGTGATATATAGGGTGGATCTCCTGCATCGGGAACTGAGATACTGTGATCGGGCTCTTCTCAAACAGCCTATCCAACGTCATGACGTTACCAAAAACTTGACCAGGTGCCATATCAGTAACGTATGCATGATCCTTAACATTATATATAATCTGTGGGGCTGCATCACTGAAACACTGCTCCAAAAGACGGATCAAAGTGGCCGACATGTGCTTAAGGGCATACTATTGTACAAAAGGCTCATAATCTTTTATCACACTCCATACATCCTCCAAACCATAAATGGGGTTTCGGGCCCACTGTGCTTCCTGATTAGCCACTACCTGTTTCTCTGCATCTCCCATATCAGATCACACTAACGTTCGCCCCATGCGTTCCTTAAATTTCATCCAGTCTCTATCCTCAGGGCCACGTACTGGTGTCCCACCACTCTGTGATGTCGGGGAATGAAAAAACACAGCGGGAGTGATAACAGAGGTAGTAGGCATTAGCGTCGCTGCTGGCTGTGCCGTGGGCGTAAGAGCTAGCAAAAGAGATGCCGAAACAATAGGTGTTGCAGGGGTACTAACAGTCATTGTTGCCACAGATGGCGAGGACAGGAGGTGCCATGGCCAAGGCAGACTGGTCAACAGTAACGGAAGCAGAAACAGCAGAGACAGAAGAACCGAGTAGCTGACCCTCTGAGGGAAGAGCAGGATATATTCTCTGCAGGGCATATGGAAGTGGGGATCGAGTATCTACAATTCTTCCACAAAAGTATCATTTTCTTCTCGGGCTACAAAAGATTTATCGATATTCAATCGAAACTCCCTATATTCATGCTCTATTCCTATCTCTTGCTTTTCTCTATCATATGCTACAGCTTTCTGAGTCAATGTTTACATTCTCCCCTTCCAGGCCTCCTTCTCTACTTTCATTCGCCTCTGTTTAGCCTCATTTTGCCAGGTTTGAAGAGAATCAAACATAAACTGTCTATTTCTTCTCGCAAACAACTTCTCATGTAAAAACCCAATTGTTTGGTTATTGAAGGCGCCTGTCAACTGCCACTGCAACTCGGCATTGTCCCAAGTATATTTGTGCCATAGCCTACTAAACGTAATAGGGCCAAGGCCATGCTTCGCATACATATCAAAATTTGGAGTGCCTTCTGGAGGCGCTGGCTGACTTTCTTCCAATCAAGCATCTGCAGAGCAACATTGGCAACAAGAAACCAAAAACCTACTAAACCGAGGCATTTTCAAAAGTGAGACAAATCCGTTATGTTGCCAGGCAAGGTGTTCATAAACACTCCCTACCAAAATCGGTCCTCAGACCGTGCCAAATACAAACGATAATGGTACCATATCCACAAAGAACCAAAATGAACTCACCTGGTGCACACAGGTCAAACAAGTTTATTCTCCACTGCCACTATTCGGACCAAACGGCCAGATCCAAGGCTTTCACCATTTAGGATCCCAGTTGGGATGACAGCTGGAAGAGGCACCGTCTGGTGGGACAGAAGGGGTGGCTGTGAGTTCATGAACTCTTTTGTGCAGGGATCCCTGGTCTGTCCATCCAACCCGACCCAGGAAGGGCAATGCCCCCGATGTGGTACCTGTTCGGGCGCCAACTGAAGGAAGTGACCCAAATCAGGTCACCCGGGTCACTCACGACCACCTCTCAGCCTTCCATACAAATGAAGAGTCGGTCAGACAGTAGAGAATATAGACCAAGTATATGTTTATTCAGATACACTCGAAAGGAGCCCCGTCTGCCCAGTCACTTAGGGGTGCTGCAGAGAGGACTGACTTCAGCAAACATAGAGATACATTATGTGCATTTCAGAATCAAGGAAGTCACGCCCATAGTGGAATTTTACAAGCAAGTGCAGCTAAAACAAAGAAGTACAGTAGGATGAGTTTCAAATCTGAGGCCAGGCACACACTATCTCTATGCCAAGGTCGTTGTGTCCGTGCCTATCGCTAGACTCGTGGGAGAAGGCCTCTATCTAGTGGAAAAGGTATGCATTATTAAGAACAGTGTATGCATTAGCAGAGCAAGGCCTAACCTTGGAGAAATGAAACTTTCCACAGCCTGCTTCTCAAGGAGCGAATACGCAGCTGACGAAATGATTCAAATTGTCGGCTAAACATAAAATGGTGCCGCAAATGCTAACTTAACATTGAACAATGCAAGGACAAAATAGCAATAAGATATTTATTTAATCAAGGCCACTACTACCATCTACAGTAAGCCTTGACTGCCCAGCATCTCTGCAGCAGGAAGAGTCAAGTGCTTTTAATGGAGAAACCTTTTTAGCAACCTTTTTCCAGTTCAAACTTGGCACATGGCATTAGACCGCTTTACAACAGAACCAGAACATTACACGATTTTTGTCCTTTGGGTACTTTGGTTCATTTCTGCGGCTCTTGAAACTTCTCCGACTCACCATGTGCCTTGCATCTGTCAAGTAATCTGCGACTAGGGCAGTCTTATTTCCTTCTAAGAACCAAAGGTGTGCCCACATCAGGGATGCATCCATTTGCTCATGGTTGCACTTACTTTTGACTATAATTCTGACACACCACCTGAAGGAGCACCCAACCCTTCTAATCTTCTGAACATATTCACGCTTATAAACCTTCTTTGACTGAGATACAAATTCGGCTGTGCACTCCCCACTCATTTGTTTGGTCAGGAGTATTGTAGGCATTGATGAACTGAAGCACAGGGGATAATCTGATCTCATGCGAATAAAGGAGAGAGGATGTTTTAGTCACTTTTATAGTGATTGTTTATACAGAGCACATTACAAAATTAATTGTACATTGGCACTTAAAAAATGTGTCATTATTAGCCAACGAAGCGGTATTCATTTTCATCAAATGTAATAGGATGAAATGCTGAGTCAGCAGTGCTCTAAATCGAGCCTGTAAAATGCAGGCTGAATACAAATGTCTTACCGCACATGGATCACTGTTTAACATTGCTTCTTTGATATAGCAACTAAAAGAAATAAAGTGCTCGAATCGCCCCAAACCAATTCAAAAAGTGGAAAGTCTAAGCTGTGGTGACACAGAAAACTGTCAACATCACATAAAAACATGAAACTTGCGGACAGAGAAATACTCCACTCCTCTCTGCGGAGCCATGGCCTCTGTTGCAACAGAGAGTCTGCCTCCGATGGAGATGTCTTCCTTAGTTTGAGTCTTCCTGTATGCACAGCACAAGCACATCGACCAATTGATGACAGTTTCACATATCAAACTGACAATCATCTGCGCATTTAATGAAAATGAGGGTTTAGGTAAAGGCTGACTGGAACAGCAGTGTGGTAAAAATGAATGGCTGTCCATTCATCCATCACTCATGCAGCTCACGCTGCTTGCACACAGGCACAATAGATTGCCAGAGCTCACAAGGAGACACTACTACCTGCACTAACTCTGGCTCAATTTCCATTCTGACTGATCCAGCCATGACTTCACAACAAATGGGGATTCTCTCAGTAAAACATAAATCAAAACAAAGTCTGTGGCTTGGTTACTGGACTGTCATCACTGTGCAATGGTCAATAGTTAATGTATGAACACTGCAAATGTAAATTCGCTATCCTCACCGCTGCGTCCAATGTAGGAAGGGGGAGTCTCTGGTTGGCGCAGTGCAGCACTGGCGACAAGCAGGGCCTCTCTCTTCCCCGTCAGGGCTGAGGGTTACCTTCAAGACAACCCCTGCTTACCCTCTAGGTAGTGTGGCTTAAGCAGTCTTAGGCTAATCTCTGGGGCATATAGGGTTAAACTTTTGCAGTATCACACCATCACAACCAACCCACCACACAATGACACCAAACTGTATTTGTAAAAATATATTCTCTTTATATAAATTTCAAGCAGGCTTGTAAATACAGTCTTGGTTACTTCAAATGCAGGTTCCAGTTACTCTTTATGAAAAGGCACAGTTCTTGAATAAATGTGGTCTTTTGGGCCTTCTGCCCAGCTTTTGAACAAGGTTCAGTGTTTTGTAGCGCCTAAATGCGCGTTCCGCTGTCCCCGCTCGCTTCAGAGAGGAGATCGGGCCCGGCCGGCCAAAGCTCACGCTTTCCGCGTGGGCCTCGTGGACCAGGAGCAGTGCGAGCCTCGGTTTCAGAGGCGGCTCGCGCTGTGAAGCAGGCAGCGCGGTGCGAGCTCAGGTCGTAGGACGCTCGCACCGCAAGGGCAAAGAACACAGTACCTTGGCTTTCTCGCAGATCTTGGAGCGGACCACTGTCCGTGGAGCTGTCCCACGTCGCGTTGTCTTCCTGGAGGGTGCGGCGGCCTGCGAGTCTCAGCGCAGGTCACAGGGCACCCGGGATGACGGTGCAGATGCGGGGCCGGATTCTCCGGGGTCAGGTTCGCTCACACTGAAGGGGGAAGCTGCAGGCAGGCGGAGCTGAGGGGGCGCACTCCACGGAGCGCGGGGCGCAATTCAGGCACGGCTCAGCAGCGAGTCACTTCCAGCTGCGGGGGCCAAGGGGGTCTCAGCGCCCAAGTCACGAGGGGCACAATCTTGGTAGTGCCGGTCTTTGCGGAGCAGCCTGTACCTCGGGGGTCACACAGGCGGCGATGCTCAGACCGGGCAGGTCCTCCCTTTCCTTTGCAAGGGCGGCTCAGCGCGGACAGTCACGGCGCTCGAACCAGCGTGGGGCTGGTCCTTACTTTGCGGCTGGCACACGAACAGGCCACAGTCACGGTGGTCGGGGAAGGGCCACAGCTGCACAAATTGTCAGAGAGCGTGGCGGAAGACACAGCGCTCTCAACTCTCTTTTCCTTGGCGCTGTAGAGACACACAGCACACGCCAGCAGCAGCTTTTCTTCAGAGGGGTAGCGCCCACTGTTCCTGGGGCGCTGGTCAGGGGGCAAGTTCACAGGCAAGCCCTTGGAGATCTTTCAGCAGAGTTTGGCACAAAGTTTCAATAAAGCAAAAGTCTCTTGTAGTCTTTTCTTTCCTCTCCTTTGGCAGCAAGGCACCAGACACAGGCCAGAGACAGCACTCCTCCTTGTAGTCCTTCCAGGTCCTTCTCTTCGGGCAGAGTTTCTTCTGTAGCACAAACAGGATCTAATTTACAAGGAGCAGGGCTCCTACTTTTATACCCAGTTTCTTTTGTTCTTACAGGCCAGGGGGGCCTTTGCATAACTGCTCTCAGTCCCTGAGCACTTGTGGTGGGTACTCCTGCTTCTGCATTCAGTGTGAGGTCAGGCACATCAGCCGCTCCCCAGGGGGGCGGAGCCAGCATTGTGAGGACAGGGGCAGCCTGGAGCACTTTGTTGACAAGCTTCGGTCCTTCTTGGGACAGGTGCAGGCTGAGTCATCAGTCGCTCCCCAGGGGGCCGGAGCCAGCATTGTGGAGGCAGAGCACAGCCTGATGCATCATTCAGGGAAACTCCCACCTCCCACTAAGGTGTCATCCTGCTATTCACCACCTGTCAACTCCCAGCCCTGTCACTCACACAACTCAGACAGTCAGATACACACAAAAGCAGAGGCGGGCTGAAATGGTTAGGCAAGCAAATGCTATCTTTCTAAAAGTAGCATTTGCAAACACAGGATATTAAAATAAACTTTACTAAAAGAAGTATTTTATTATTCTGAGTTCAGGCATACTAAACATTAATTTATACCATGTTCCCTGAGCCTGCTGGGATTATAGAGTGTAATAATTCCAGCAGCCCATCTGGCCTAAAGGGAACTGGTAGCCTTACAATAGTGAAAAACGAATTTGGCAGTAATTCACTATTAGAACATGCCACACACATCAGGGCATGTCCTACCTTACACTTACAATGCACCCTGCCCTCAGGCCTACCATAGGGGTGACTAATATGAAGTTAAGGGAAGGTTTAGGGGCTGGCAAGTGTGTGCACTTGCCCAGCCAGCATGACAGTACTAGACTGCACGCAGGTTCTGCAATGGCAGACCCTAGACACATTTTAAAAGGCTGCTTCTGTGGGTGGCGCAACCAGCGCTGCAGGCCCACTAGCAGCAGTGGCATTCACAAGCCCTGGCACTCCTGGTGCACTTTACTGGGGACTAACAGTAAATCCAATGAACCAATCATGGACATCAATCACATGTACACTTTACAGTAGGGAGAGCAAATGCACTTTAGCACTGGTCAGCAGTGGTAAAGTGCCCAGAGTCATTAAACCAACAAAAACAGGTCAGAGAGAGTATTGGAGGAAGGCAAAAAGTTTAGGGATGACCCTGCCAAGAGGGTCAGGTCCAACACCAATGGTGCGTTATGGGTGGGAGAAGTATCACTGGCTCCACAGATACTTTTTAATCCTTCACATGGGCGTCCTTGGTCTAGATAGGTTCCTGGTTTTTCGCTGCTCCTGAAGCAATGACGTAGCTCAGTGTTTGGACCCATTGATCTTCATGATAGCAGTGATCTGTGGAGGCAGGTACCACAGTGGAGAGCTGTCTGGGGCTGTGCGCACAGGCACCAGCTCCTGTAGGATACTTGGCCTCAAGAACCAACAATATTTCAGGTGAGAGGCTGGGGCTCGCGAAAGCACACCACAGCTTGGCTCTTCATGGAAACACAGGTGCCAGCATTGAGGTTTTCTGTTCATCTTCTTAGTTCAGACACGTACAGGTGCTGCTACTACACAGCATGACCAAAGGGTTGCAGGTGATGCTGTAGCTTTGGCCCTATGGCCCCTCGGAACTGTGACTGTGATAGGGAGTACATTTTTAGCAAGCTTCCGTGTTTTAGAGAAGTTTGTAAGTTTGACAGTTATCACTTGAATTCTAAAATCTGCACCTGACATGGAATCGTTGCACTGTTACCACTTCACTGCATAATCTTTGATTAGTTCAACAAATAATTTGGCTGAAAATCAGAAAGTGAATCCTGTTTAAACTTTTTACATAACTGCCAATTGTACTGTGTGACACTTTCAGACATCCCGGCTTTCCATTCACTACAATGGGTAATTCTGGCATGTGTGTTTTTTTTGTATTGTAAGTTGGGTCTGGAAATCCCAACATACAAAGTATTATTGGATTTTAAAAAAACATGTTTGCCAAAGGAGTCAAACATTTCACAAGACCAATTGGATACTGTGATATTTATTTTTAGAAACTGGATTAATTTGTTTCAAATTTGCCTTGACATCACTAGCAATGATAAACCAATATGCTTTTTACACACCTTCTATCAACCTCACCTTTACCGAACAATTTATGGACATAGCCTCTACTAATGCCAGACGTCAAAACAGCAAAATATTTCTCGGAGACTTCAACCTCCACTGGAATGTCAATAGCCTCAAAAACTTCCTCGCGCACCTCAACCTCACCCAAATTGTGAACAGCTCGACACACAATAAAGGATCCATCCTTGATTTAGTAATCACTAAAGTTGATTCCATCCAGTTAGACACGATCCTCCCATGTGATTGGTCAAATCATCATATTATCACCTTCATCATTAACGAAACAGTGGAACTTAACTTGGGTCAACCCACAAGGCCTAAAGTATGGAAGAGAAACCTGAATAACATTGACCCTAACACACTCACAACTTCCAGCTACAACTTACTTCTCCCCCGTAGGGATAGCTGACGTTCATGATCTCACCAACCATTACTTCAATTCCATGAACATTGTCGTGTTGTAGCTATTCGCTGGGCGGCACACCAAGTACAGGACACAGGTTAGTCGGGTACTTCCTTTATTATCATGTTGTACAGCTGCTCGTCAGTACGTCCGTCCTCGTCTCTGTCCTGGTCATTGTCTGTCCTCTTCCTGTCCCGTCACCGGAACTGGTGTCCGGTGACGACCTGGTCACTCTCCCTTAGGACCCACAGGGTCCTAACGCCCTACTGTCGGTCGCCCACCCTATCAGGACACGACATCTCCCCCTTTGTTGCAAACAAATGTTCATGACACATTTATCATAACCACTGTCGCCCACCATTGACAGTCCTCATTCACAGTTACATTGATGAAGGGGAAAGAACGAAAGAGAGAGAGAGAGAGAGAGAGAGAGAGAGAGAGAGAGAGAGAGAGAGAGAGAGAGAGAGAGTACTTGTCATTCTACATCTCTTCAATGAGTCTCTGTTGTTTACTGCATGCCCTTTGTGAATCTAGTGTCTCCATCGCTTCCTTGTCCTCTATCTTCTACCTTCCATGTGGCTGCAATTGTCGCTGCCATTTCTTCTTTCTCCGCCTTCTTTGTCCTTGAAATGCTATCTCTTTCTTGTTATTCGTTGTTTGTCGTAGACAGCCGTTATCATCCATCCTTTCACTTTCGTCACCGCCAGTGACTCTTTGGAGAACTTGTTGTCTTATCATCTATATTATTTCTGTCTCAACACCTTTGGTCCTGGCCCTGCGGTGCCTCTTTCCTTTATTTCCTTGGTGGCGCTTGTCCGCTCTGCTCATTGCATGTCTTTGTCCTTTCTTTTTGCTGCTCTTTCTCCTGCGGTATGTCTTTTCGTGTTGCTCCTTTTTACCCCTTTTTTTTCTAGGCTCTCCTTGTCCTTTTAGCCTTTTCTAGGCTCTCCTTGTCCTTTTCTCTTGTGTCCCTTTTGTGTCCTTTTTTCTTCTTCTTCTTCTGTTATTCTCCTTTTCTTTTAGCCTTTTCTAGGCTCTCCTTGTCCTTTTCTCTTGTGTCCCTTTTGTGTCCTTTTTTCTTCTTCTTCTTCTGTTATTCTCCTTTTCTTTTAGCCTTTTCTAGGCTCTCCTTGTCCTTTTCTCTTGTGTCTCTTTTGTTGTCTTTGTGTCTCCTTTTTCTCTCTTTTTCTTTTATGTTCTCCTTTTCTCTTTCCTGTTTCTTTGGTCCCTTCTTTCCTTGTTATTTTACTCCTCTTTCTTCTTTCTTCTTTTCTTTATTGCCTTGTAACTTCTCTTTTGCTCTGTCTTTGTCCTTGTGCAATCTTTGTCCTTTTATTTCTCTTTGTTGTTCTGCTTTCTTTCCTTTTGTTTTCTTTTCTTTGTTGTGTCTCTTTTCTGTCTTTTATTTAGCCTTCTCTGGCTTCTTCCACTCTCTTGTTCTTCTTTCTTATATATGTATATATTCTTTCCTTCTTTCTCCTTCTCTAAGTCCTCTTTGTCCCTCTTTTCTTTGTTATTTCTCTTTTCTGTCTTTTGTTTAGCCTTCTCTGGCTTCCTCCACTCTCTTTCTTTCACTCTCTTTTGCTCCTTTCTTAACTCTTTTCTTTTCTTCTTTCTCTTTCTTTCTCTTTTTATTTCACTTATTATTCTTTTCTTTTCTCTTTTCTTATTGCACTGTCTTCTTTCTTTTTCTTATTGCTCTTTTTCCACTTGTGCGCTCTTTTGCCCGTAATTTATCCTTTATTCTTCAATCAAGATATTTATTTCCTTTGTATCCCTTTTCAGACCTTTTCCGTGCTTATCTTTCTTTTCTTCTTTATCTTCTTTTTCTTCCTGTCTTTCTTCTTGCTCGCGTTCTCCTTAATTCACCTTGTCTTATGTTCTTCTTCTTCTTTGCCCTTTGCCTGGCTTTGAAATGGCTGCTCTGTTCTTTCCTTTGATCATTTCTTGAGTCTCTGTTTCTTTTGGTATGCTATGTTGTGCTCCTTTTTCTTTATCCTTTATCTTTTTCTCTGGCACCTTAATTGTGTTTGTACTTATTTTCTTCTCTTTTATAATCTTTTGCCCCTTGTTTTTCTTCTTTGTTGTTTTGTTGTGGGGATCTTTAGTCCATTTCTACCTCTGTTTACCTTTGTTTCTCTTCGTGTTCTTTAATTGTCTCTTTTTCAATGTTGTTTCACTTATTTTCTTCTTCGCCTGGCCTTGAAATGGCAGCCCCGCTGTTTCTTATGGCCTGTTTCTCCAATGTCCCATTTAAAATGGCCACCGTTATCTCGCGAGATTTCGCGATCGAAATCTCGCTTTTCCTGACCTCATAATGGCCTCCTCATTTGTTTCCCACTTTCATTGGCTCAGCCGCCTGACTTAGTGATGGCCGCCGAGACTCCTAAGCTCTCGCGGGACCTCGCGCCTTGTTTTCAAAGGCCCGCGCTTGTACTTAGTGCTTACCGCTATCTGCTGCATCTTTCCACTGTCGCTGTCTGGTGGGCTCCCGCGTCGCTCTTCCCGTCTTCCATCTTACTTGCGGCACATCCAGGGTGAGCACCTGCTTTTTCCACTATGGTGCACGTGCTGGACACACGTAGATCCGTTTCTTTCCCTCGTAGCCAGTGTCGTGTTGTAGCTATTCGCTGGGCGGCACACCAAGTACAGGACACAGGTTAGTCGGGTACTTCCTTTATTATCATGTTGTACAGCTGCTCGTCAGTACGTCCGTCCTCGTCTCTGTCCTGGTCATTGTCTGTCCTCTTCCTGTCCCGTCACCGGAACTAGTGTCCGGTGACGACCTGGTCACTCTCCCTTAGGACCCACAGGGTCCTAACGCCCTACTGTCGGTCGCCCACCCTATCAGGACACGACAAACATGATACTAAATGAGGTAGCCCCCCTTCATCTAAAGAGAGTCTCCACAAAAGGCTCTAAGGCATGGTATGATGGAAGACTATATGAGGATAGACGATCCCTAACAGTATTTGAACGCAAATGGAGATCAGCTCCATCCGCCAATCATCTCAAGACACTGAGAAAGAAAAGAAACGCATACTACAGAAAGATCAAGCGCACTAAAGCAGACTTCTTTAGCCAATGAAGAATCTATTCTCAAAATGCTTACTGCCTTAAATCCTGCCAATCACTTTGTTGACCCTCTCCCAGTAAACCTTTTAAAAGTCTTCACCCGCTGTTGCTATGTCTCTGGACTAAGATCATAAATAACTCTTTACATCAAGGTTACATACCTGACACCCTCAAGGCCGGGCAGGTATCCCCCATTCTAAAGAAGCCTACGGCTGACGCTGCAGATTAAACAATTACCGTCCTATATACAACATCCCTACCCTGGCCAAACTCTTAGAAAAATGTGTACACCTCCAGCTGCTAAGACATATTGAACAGTTTAACCTACTCAACAAATACCGATCAGGTTTCCGGCCAGGGCACAGCACTGAAACGGCCATGACCCATATAATTGACGATGCCCTACAAATCCTAGATCACAACGGGACCTGCTTACTCATCTTGCTAGATCTTTCCTTGGCCTTTGACACTGTCAAACACGATAATCTGATAGAACTTCTGAAACACAGAATGGGTTTAGGTAGATCAGTTCTAAGTTGGTTTACTATGTTCCTCCAAAACAGATCACAACGATTCAAGGTCAATCACTCCCTGTCCAAACCGGTTCCAGTCACTTTAGGAGTCCCACAAGGATCTGCATTATCTCCGACATTGTTCAACCTTTTCATGGAACCCCTCACTGAAATTCTCTACTCGTCTTAACATGCAATACCACATGTACGCTGACGACACACAACTATACCTGAAGATCCATACCCTAGACGACATCAAATCACTCAACACTATTCTCGGAAAAACTCCGACATGGCTGGCAGAAAATCATCTAAAATTAAATGCCCTCAAAACTGAATTCCTCCTCATCGCTCTCCCTGCCCAAGTACCCAGAATGCAAGACTGGATCAAACACCTTACGGCACTCAACTGCCAACCCCTCATAATTGATTCAGCAAAATCGCTGGGAATATCTCTGGACAGAAACTTCAATATGCAAAAACACATTAGCAACGCTACAAAAGAAGCAAACTTTCAGATAAATACTTTGAGAAAAATGAATCCTTTCCTGCCAGACAAGAACTTCAAACTGGCAGTACAAGCTCTAGTTATCCCGAGAGTGGATTACGGTAGTGTCTCTCTCTGCGGCCTGCCCAGAGCGGCAACGGCCCCCCTAAGAGCTTCAATCAACGCCGCAGCAAGGCTTATCACTGGCTCCAAAAGAAGTTGCCACATATCCCCTGACCTAAAATCCCTTAATGGCTACCTTTTGAAGCTAGAATTCATTTGAACATAGCATGTACGACTCATAAAGCCATTCATCACAATACACCCAGTTATCTGGCACAGAAACTGGTGCCCTCTTGTGGTGTTAAATACTTAAGAAGTGCTCACAACCTTCTACTGAAACCACAAAGATTCAACAAGAAAAAAACGTATAACCGAACATTTTCAGGGATGGCGCCCAGAATTTGGAATGCTCTACCCACAAAAACCAGACTTAAACCATCTATTACATTTTTAAAAAAAGAAGTGAAATCGCTCCTCTTGGCTAAATTCACCTGAGCAGGGGCTAGAAGCATTTGGCGACCCATGTATCCTCCACGTGGAACTTTATAATGGTAACTGCCCAGCCAGGTATCCTAGATATTGTAACTATATTATGCTTGATATACAGTGAACGCTTTGTTATGTATGATAAACCGTGTATCAATGATTGGCTGACTACACTACCATTGCCTTTCGGCAAACTTTATGCTATTTAACATTGTTTTTACGTAACTAAGACTCTATCTTGTTCAGCGCTCTGACACCCGCAAGGGTCTAGTTTGTGCTGTATAAAACTCTCAAAATAAAATAAATAGTGTAACTACTTGTATCATGCTGTGATAGTGCTTTACAAAAGCGCATTACAGCACAATACAAGTATCCTAACTTTTCTAGACTACTGCATGGAGTTATGTCATAGGTTGCCATGACATAACTCATTATCAAGAAGCAGTGCAGTGTTTTTTTAACTCTCTCAGTTTTATTCAAAATCACAGTTTTCATTTCTTTCCTTTCATGCAAGTATTGCCAATAATCTTACGTAGTTCCTAGCTACACCCCAGTGTGCCTTTATTTCTCATTGAAATCTTTGTAAGTGAATGACAGTCCACGTTGAGCTAGGGAGTGCACAGTGTAAAGTTGTCCTGTCGGAATATGTATTAGAATTAGGAGTAGGTAGCAGGGAAAGCTGACGCAAGCCAAGATACCTGATGCCTGCCTTGCTTCAGATGAACCTACCCTATGTCCTGTAGAGACTACCTGTGGCTTGAAGAGTGGACCATAGTCAAGAGACCTAAACATGAGATAGGAGATCTGAACAGGGAGTGTTGACGATGGGCCTCTAGATCACAATGGCAGGCCCACTGGAAGAGTACACAGGTTTAAAGGGTCATCTAACCACAGTACCTGAAGTGGCAGTACTTTAGGACATCTTGATGCCTTGGCAGCACAGTCAAAGGCCTCAAGACTTTTCCTTGCTGTATGACTGATACACCTATATTGCTTCAACCCTCCAAATGATTTTACACCCCCTGCTTCCCTCTTCTTTGCTCAATCACAATTCCAGCAGTGCTGCACAGTTCACTAGAAAATAAATTATGAAAACAACCACTAGTTACTCAACGTTAACCTGCCAAGCACACAGGGCTTCATTACAGCTGGTTGTAGGGCAGCATGATCGCCGGTAGACCCATAACCTTCTCATACATGCAAGAACAACCTTATTAGTAGCTCTGCAACTAATCTAACCAGAGCTATCAACAACTCTTTGGCTAAAGGTCTCTTCTCAAAAGAACTCCCTAATACAAGAAGTCTTCAAACAATGGCTCCTTCTAATTTCCAGACAATAAAAAACTGTTTCTAGGCAAAAGATGGAAAGATCGGCTTCCAAACAAATATCTACATTCATTGAAGAAAGAAGCCTTCTCTTAGATTACCAAAACAGATTCTGTATGGCTGTGGCGCAAAAGCAGTACTGACTTCCGCAAGGGATGGTTTAAACACTGCAATGGATTATACCGGCATACCTATCAGTTGATCTCTCCCTTGCATTCAATTCTTTCCATCTCTACAGGGACTTGGAATTGGACAAATCTTCATAAAAAGTAACTTTATATCTGTAGTTAGCTAGACCTCTGCCATTGAGACAGGCACCTCTGCCCAACATTCAGTCTACAAGTAAAGTTTTTTTGCCAGCTCCTCAATAACAGCCTTGTCCATTCCTGCCTGGATGTGGCTCAATGTGCTTACATAGAAGGAACTGCTCAATGTGGAATGCTAACAATAACCATTGGATATATTTTAGTATAGTGTGGGTGAGTGGCAGTGCATATACATGGAGAAACACTGCCAACTCATTGGCACACAATTAACTGAGAAAGAAGGAATGGTATCTGGGGAATTAAACTTGTGACTTGCTAGTTATCTAACGCCACTTAACGTGTGGTAACCCACAAAGCAGTCCTTAATTCGTAAAATAATAAAGGCCTGGGCCATAGGTTTGCCAAGAAGCCTGTATTCAACAATTTCAAATGTCAGGAGAGCCGAATACCAAGAATGCCTAGACGAGATTCCTGTGTGCCACTTTCATCCACCACCAGGACCTCCCTGCCCCTTTATCTCACTCTTGCCATTTATTTTTCATTTGTGCTTTCTTACTTTGGAATAATTTTTCTTTCTCTTTGTCCTTTCACTCTTTTATGAATTTCTCCCTTGTTCTGGAACAAAGTCTGATGAGGAGAAATTAGTGTAGGACCCCAAATATTTGTGCAAGTGGGATCCACCTGCAGCCATTGGCTATAATTAGGCACTGCCACTAGGCCTAATATTTTGAGACCTGTACATAAGGGCAGCCTCACCCATGAATATTTTGCAACATCCAATTGGGGAAACAAGATTGTACTTTCAGTCACTAATGGGGCAAGAGCCTACTCCTGGACTTGCATTATAAGTTATATTATATAAATAGTTCACAGGCAAATTGTCCTGCACAGAAGGAATCAGGGAATTGGCAAAAAGGGTGTTGTTTCGTAATAACTTAGTGAAAACATGTCTTATGTGCTTTGGATTCAAATTTATAGAAGCTGTTTTTAGTTATCAGTCCCCTCAGATATCACTGTGAGTAGCCTTATAACAGTGTCAAATCTACAAAACATGCTCATTACAATGTCATGTGTGTCCAATATGTTTAAATTGCAGTTTGTCACTTGGTTTTTCGTATTTGCTATGAGGATAGCTCCGACCCCACCTCTGGAACTGCTTGTGCTGCTCTATTGCTAGAAGTATCAGCCCCTCCCCCCCAAAGTTTGCCTCTAGTTGTGCCCCTACGGTGCACCCTTGGCATTCAGCACCTCCACCTTCGATAGTGCTGGCAAGGGCGTTTGAGCAAGTCTTATGTCTTTACTTCCCGACACTTACAGCCTGATTCATGTACATGCCGTTTTGCGTGGCCCTAATAGCGAATCATAGCGACTCGCTATTGAGGACACGCAAAACGGCATTCATGTAGGAATTGCTAATAAAATAGCGATTCCTACATGTTCTTTATTTGCGAGTAGCAAATTGCTACTCGCCAAAACTCCCCATTCATTCCTATGGGCCAAGAGGCCCATAGGAATGAATGGGGAGTATCCCTTATTTGCGAGTAGCAATTTGCTACTCGCAAATGAGATAGCGATTTTAAGGGTGCCAGGGGTGTCCAAAGGACGCCCTGTAGCACCCCTAAAATGCACATTTGAACAGGTGTTGCGCACACACATGTCCAAAGGACATGTGTGTGTGCAACATGCAACTTAGAAAAATGCTTTTAAAAGCATTTTTCTGAGTTTTTGCTATTTACCGACAGGTCTGACCTCTCGGTAAATAGCGGCCCCAAAAGTGCAAAATCGCTATTTCTTGATGTGTCATGAATAGCATTTGAGGAATCTCTATTAGAGATTCCTTAAATGCCATTCCTCGCAAATATGCGAATTCTTAAATAGCGATTTTTGCATTTGGGATTGTGAATACCAAATGCAAAAATTGCACTCGCAAAGGGCCAGATTCTCAGAATCTGGCCCTTTTGCGAGCGCTATTGCCTACATGAATCAGGCTGTTATTCTTTTACAGACAAAACACTCTATAATTCTGTAACACGATACACCTATGATTACTGCAGCCAGGACTTTAAATGCAAACAGAAGTACACCTTGCCACAAACTTAACCTCTGGTAGTATTCAATATTGTGGATATTAAATGATGTACTCAAACAACAAAAACTTTATTCGCATTTGATATATGCATAAAAGTACCGAATAAAATGTTCCTAATGCCATTTGATCAATGGAGAGTTTAAAATCAATTAATAATACATGTTATACTTTAGCCATTTAAAATAGCGGTATTTACAAGTAACCTCGTTGCTAAAAACTAGCATTAGTTCTTTATAAAGAAGTTTGTTACAACATACAGTTGGGATGGCGCCCCCCCCATAACAAGTCCAATTAGCATAATTAAAACTACACACCAATTCATTTTCAAAAAGTGACAATTAGTATAGATGGTCAAGTAAAACAACTCCCCTCTCTGTAGTGCTTCTCCTAGTCCGTAGAACTGAATATAAAACTTTTGCAACCGTGAAATAAATATATGGGAGCAGATTTATGTCGCACTTGCGCCACGTTTACGCCGCCGTTGCGTCACGCAACGGCGGCGTAAACGTGGCGCATCCCTGCGACCCATTTACAATGTGACGCATCTAGGCAGATGCGTCATGTTGTTAAGCCCTGCGCCACATATGGGCGTTCTGGCGCAGGGTGGGCATTCCGGGGCAGGTGCGCCTCGCAAAAGTGCCTGCGTGAAATCTACAAGATTTCATGCAGGCACTTGTGCGACGTTGCTACGTCAATTCCTTATGCCTGATTGAAGCAGGCGTAAGGACTGACGCAGCACGTTAAGTATAGGGCACACCGAGCATTGCTGGAGTCGTGTCGTGCTTGCGATGCAACTCCAGCGATGCGCCGCCCTTACGTCACGAGATGTGTCACGCATCTGCCTACCCTTGCACCACGGCGCGCTGCATTGTAAATGCGGCGCATCCGCCGTGATGCAAGGGTAGTCATGCGTGACGCATTTGTTCTGGCGCATCCCTGCTGATTTGCAGAGATGCGCCAGAACTCATAAATATGCCCCATGGAGTTTCCAGGGTTTTAACGACTGCAAGAGCCGAGGAGTGAGAATGTAAGCTCAGTTTTGTTAACAATGGGAGGATATACTTTTTCCTTTCCGTTTTATGAAAAAGACAGAAGAATAATATGTGGGGCATAGTTTGGCTAGACAGACCATCACAAGGACAATGCAATACATTATTTAATGAGTGTTCGTGTGCTGGATATCCTACCATCAAGGGAAAAAATGTAACCTCATCCATGTTAAAAGGTATGGATACATGCATATTATTGGTAACAAAGGAGAGATAAGAGTCACGGCCCTTGGGGACTCTGGGCAGAGTATGGTAATGAGTAACAGTGACTTTATTTTGATTGCGTTGCCATCTTTCTAGCTCACATTTATTAAGGAAGGCCTCTCTCAGCTTAGTCTTAGGAAAAGCCAGACATTTATGTGGTGTTAAATACAAATCAGCTAAGCCCAGATATGTGAATGACTTTCTGACATATGATAGCCTAGGGATACTATCGGTTTGTCTAGATTAATTACATATTTTATCACAGTTTGATTTAACCCAACCATGTCCCTTTTCCAGATGCGCAACCACAAAAGAAGTGGGACCAGTTTAATTGCGTCCGTGATAAAAGGGAGGGTGAGTTCTTTATGGGAAATCAGGTTCGAGCAGACCGGGTTGACAGCTAGCAATTTTTAAACAAACTTGTCCTCCACTTTCTACAAGGCACTCATGTCAGCTTTGCCCCATCTTTCCGCACCGTAAGTAGCTATAGCTACTGATTTTGCTGAGTATATTTCTAGCATTTCGCAGATTGTTTTTTTCCCCAATTTAGAGGCAAATTTCCACAGGGCAGCAGTGCTTCTTTGAAACAAATTGATTCTGTTTGCGACCATTTGTGCCCAGTTAAGTTTGGAGTAAAAAAAGAGACCCAAATACATAAAAGACTATAGGCCCTCATTTATGAAAAGTGACGCATTGCTGCAAGAAAACAGCGATGTGTCACTTTTCATTGCGCCCTCCTTGCGACACCAATGATGTGTCATATTTACAGTATGACGCATCATGTCCCAAGGAGTTACAGATATGTCAGTATTTCTGACGTATCTGTAGGCTCAAAAATTACGCATTGCTGGAGTGTGTCACAAATGTGACGCCACTCCAGCAACGGATCATTACACATGGGCAAGTCCCATGTGAAATGTGCCTGCGTCAGTCTTACGCCTGCCATGAGGCAGGCGTAAGATATAGACGCATTTGCATCCTAGAAGTGGCGCAGTGAAATCTCATAAATTTCATGGCGCCACCTCTACGGCCCTTTCTTGCGTCAGAACGTCCCCCCTGCATACATTATACCTAGCGCAGGTATAATGTGGCGCAGGGGTTGACAAAATGACGCATCTACCTAGATGCATCACTTTGACGCAACATGGCGCATTTTTTTACACCGCTGGTGCGTCACAAAAAGTGCCACACCAGCGTCGCAAAAGTGACGCAAGGGCACGTAAATAGGGTCCCTCTATTCGTTCCAGCAGACCCCGTCTAAATAAAATGAAAAATACTTTTTCTTTCCCGTTCCTGCTATTATAATGTAGGTTTTCGATCTATTAACTAGCACACCCAGTTCGGCCATAAAGCTTGAGTAGGAGCCAATCAAGTGCTGTTAGGCCAGGGGTGTCCTCGCCATCAAAACCGCATCATCTGTGTAGAAGAGAGCGGGCAGCGGTAAGCCGCCTGCTGATGGAGCATCTACGGATTGTGTGGTCAGGACCTTGATACATTTATTTGTGTACAGGAAGAAAAAAAGGGGGTGAGCACGCACCCCTGGCGCACCCCCTTTTCGATTTAAAATGTTTCTGTACATTCCCCTTCTTTGCCATACCTAACTGCAGCCCAAGGCGCTCTATAAAGCTCCTTCATAAAAAGAATAATGGGATTGTCCACGCCCATGGACTTCAAGAGAGCGCACACTTTTGTGTGGTCTACACAGTCAAAGGCCGTGGACAAATCAACAATGCACACATAAAACTGGCCCTTTTTTGCGCCAACATACTTTGCTGCAAGTAATGCTAGATTAAGTCCTTGGTCTATCGTTCCCCGCCCTTTTCTAAACCCATATTGGGTTTCTGCTAGGACATTATTGACCGCTGCCCACTCTTCCAGTCTATTTAGGAGCAATCTCCCGATTAATTTTGCTGTGCTGTCCAGCAGAGAAATTGGACGGTAATTAGCTGGATTCATGGGGTCCCCTTTCTTATATATGGGGATAATCATCGATTGTTTCCATGAGACTGGAGGTCTCACTTTAGAGATAGCATTAAAAACTTGCAACAGGAGTGGAGACCATAAGTCCTTAGAACTCAAAAAAATATCCAAAGGGACTCCGTCTGGCCCTGCTATCTTTAAGATAGGCGATTGGGATAGTGCAAACTCAATTTCCTCTACAAAGAATTCCATCCCCTGTTGGACTATTGGTAAGTCGCCCAACTTTTTAGTAGCATTATCCTTCACAACATTAAAAATACTCTGAAAATGGGAGAGCCATGTGGATTCATCTATGTGAGTATCAAAAGAGATGCCCCCATGATCTTGCAGAAAGGGAGCATTTGCCACTCTCCAAAAGGCCTTACTGTCTTTACTCCTCGATGCCTCACGCAGATATATCCACGCTTCTTCTCGTAGATCCTTTTTCCTCACCATTCTGGCTGTTTCCTCACCATTCTTGCTGTCGTATATTCAGCACATAACTTCCTTATTAAATCTTTATTTCTGGGGTTTATTTTAAGGGCTTTACGTAGATCTCTGGAGGATTTCAAGCAATTGGTTTCGAACCACCTTGTCTTAGGAGAAGTATTACTTTTGGCTGGGCACGTAAGATTAGAATTAATAGATGATAAGATTTTATTAAATGCCATTACTACCTGCTGGCTATTGGTGTTAGTATCTAAGCATGATTCTATCTCCGGGAGTACCTCCTTTACAACCTGTGGGAGAAAAAGAATTGGGTCCATTTTCTCCCACTTAAGAGCAAAACCATTTTTCTTACTCATTATCGGTTTTGGGACAACACATGTGAATCTTAACTTAGTAGGAAACAACCAGACAAAACTAAAGAGGAGGAAAGCATGATCGCTGAACTTTGTCATCTCTACGCCAGAGGACTTAATACAACACCTATAATTGGCCTGGGTAATTATAAAATCGATTGTTGAGGTAACACCCGTACGTTGAAAAGTAGGAATGAGTTGGCCTGTCGTACGGTCGCTAGGATTAATTATTACTAAATCCCAGGTTAGTAAAAAGATGTTCAACAAGTTTCAATAATTGTGATGCATAAATTGGGCAAGCAACAAGTCATTAGAGTCAGTTACCCCACAAATGCGCTGATCCGTTTTAATGCACCAGTGTACATTAAGATCTCCAGCCCAAATTAAAACAAATGATCGCGAGTTATGTATTAATAAGGCTTCCAATGTTTCCCCCAACTCCTCTATAACTTGTGTAGGGTTCTTGAAATTATTATTGTAAAAATGTATCAATACCAAATCAATTTTCCAAAGCATTCAGCAATAATGATATGGAAGTGTGGGGAACTATTAATGAAGTTCACCTTGCCTAGGGTGATCATATTTGCAATAAGTGTGAAGGCCCCCCTTAGATCTACCTGCTGATGAAGGGACTGCTGCAGTCACATAGCAACGATAACCGTTAACATACACAGGCAGATCTGACCAAGTTTCCTGGAAACATATAATGTCCGTGCTCAAAACCACTTTGTGCCTGCTGTGAATATCTTTTTTGTTTTCATATCCCGCTATGTTCCACGAGAGAAACTTTACATTGCTAGGGGGGTGTTGTGGGCCATGCACCATTGGTGCTGGGGAAGAGATATAGTAGGTTCAATAGGGTGCGACGTATCGCTATTATGTAGAATTAAACCACCCAACCGATCCCTCTCTAAAGATGCCAATTCAGTAACCGTACGATCAGGAGTCAGTCAATCGCAAGACTCCATGTCACCCAGCACTGAATACCTATTTGATAGAGCAAGGGTATCAGTGACCCCCAGGAAAGATTTGAGGCCGGAGATAGCTGGGGATAGCCTTGGAATTTTGTGAAATGACTAGAAACTGATGTAGGCCTATAAACAAAACCAAGGAGACTGCCTAAATCTGGGAGTAGAGGGAAGGGGCAGCTGGTAAACTTCCTAGCAAATCTCTTACTAACCTGTCATTATCAAAGTTTAAAATGACCCAGTCATTATTAACTGTTTTTATATCAGACCCAATCCACTGCATTCTTCAAGCCATTAATAAATGATTATGGATCAAATGACCAATGTTTGAATTTTGATTCAGCCTGTAACAAGCCTTGTCCATCAACTGAAGTGGGGATTCCTTTAAATCTGGGTGAAGTATGGGCGCGTTCACTAAAATTAGGACATACGGACAAGCTGCAGGAGTGAGGTTCATGTACCATTGATTTAATCGATGTTGAGCCTGGTTGGAGGGAGTATTTACCTTGACAGGTGGTTTTACTATATTATGAGAATGCCCCTCATCCATTATATCTTGTATAGTCGCCATTGGAGTAGAGCACCTGGAATCTAAACCCTCATGGACACTACCTATAGGAACAATACTTGAGACCAGCTGATTAACTGCACTGGGGTGTCCTACTGTGGTGGAAGTAGGGGGTGAATTGGCTAGCGCGCATCCGGAAACTTGCTTTTGGTACACTGGCTATGTATTTCGCAACATTTTTTTGGGTAGCTGCACGAACTGCAAGAATGGTCATAGGTTTTGACTGAAGACTAGAGGTGGCTGAACTTGCACCGGAAACTACCACCAATTGTTGTACCATTTTGGACTAAGTTAAGCCTTTTAAAATGCAGTCTCTAGAGTCTAAACGGACATAGATTGGTTGTAAGAGTTGTTTACATGTGTTCAGTAGGTTGTAACAATCTGGAGAAGATATAGAATTTAGATGTTGCTGACCGTTCGCACAAGTTGAGCTCACTGGGGAGGTGACCTTTTTGATTTTCTTAGCTGGACACTTGGAATGCAAAAGCGTGGGACCCCTTTTGCGTTTCCCGTTGATAGTGGAAGGGGCTATTGGATTCTCACTATGTGTAATGACGGGCTGTAGGTGTTCTGCGGGTGAGTTGGGTGCTGCCAGCATTTCTTTAGAAGCAGGCCCATCTACTTTTCTTTCATCCCCCTGTATTAGAGCAGTGACCAAGGTAGATGAATCCCCACCCCCTGAGCCCAGCGAAAGTCTCTTTTCCGTAAGAGTGATTTCTTTTTCTAAAGCCGATGCAGCTTTGGCGAGAAAAGTATCTAGGGAAGTTACAGTTACCTCCTCTGTTGTTCGTGATTTTTTCTTCCCCATGGTGGTCCTGGTGGCTGGGGCATCCACGTTAAAGGGTGGGGGGCCCAGCCCAGCCCAGCCCAGCCTCCTCCGGGCTCTAACGGGCACAGACGAGCCCGCCCTTGGCTCGGGCATGGCCCGGGCATGCCTGCATGACGCGTCCCACGCTGGGGGACCCGAGCAGGAGCTTTATGCGCCTCCGGGAGCAGGTTGATGATCTCTTGACTGGGTGAGAGTACTCTGCCTAATTCAGAGACTCTGTCCATCACCACCCCTTGTTGTAAATAATTTTGTCCACCCTAAGCGTGGAAGGGTATACTCAGATGTGAGTCCCTTGCTCATTGCACCATCAGGATTCAAGCAAGCCGGGCCGAAGACGGCTGTAATGCCAGAAACCGGTCCCCGGAAGCTTGTTTCCTTCCCAGTGTAAGAATTGGCTTTTGTAGTCTGGTCTGCCCTGTTCCCATGATGCACTGGGCCAAGGACAGACTAATTTGCATACAGCCAGGTTCTGAAACTGGGATGGTGCAATGAGCTAAAAAACGGTGTTGGATCTAGCCCTGATCTCTTGACTGGGTGAGAGTACTCTGCTTAATTCAGAGACTCTGTCCATCACCACCCCTTGTTGTAAATAATTTTGTCCACCCTAAGCGTGGAAGGGTATACTCAGATGTGAGTCCCTTGCTCATTGCACCATCAGGATTCAAGCAAGCCGGGCCGAAGACGGCTGTAATGCCAGAAACCAGTCCCCGGAAGCTTGTTTCCTTCCCAGTGTAAGAATTGGCTTTTGTAGTCTGGTCTGCCCTGTTCCCATGATGCACTGGGCCAGGGACAGACTAATTTGCATACAGCCAGGTTCTGAAACTGGGATGGTGCAATGAGCTAAAAAACGGTGTTGGATCTAGCCCTGATCTCTTGACTGGGTGAGAGTACTCTGCTTAATTAAGAGACTCTGTCCATCACCACCCCTTGTTGTAAATAATTTTGTCCACCCTAAGCGTGGAAGGGTATACTCAGATGTGAGTCCCTTGCTCATTGCACCATCAGGATTCAAGCAAGCCGGGCCGAAGACGGCTGTAATGCCAGAAACCGGTCCCCGGAAGCTTGTTTCCTTCCCAGTGTAAGAATTGGCTTTTGTAGTCTGGTCTGCCCTGTTCCCATGATGCACTGGGCCAGGGACAGACTAATTTGCATACAGCCAGGTTCTGAAACTGGGATGGTGCAATGAGCTAAAAAACGGTGTTGGATCTAGCCCTGATCTCTTGACTGGGTGAGAGTACTCTGCTTAATTCAGAGACTCTGTCCATCACCACCCCTTGTTGTAAATAGCATTTCTTTAGAAGCAGGCCCATCTACTTTTCTTTCGTCCCCCTGTATTAGAGCAGTGACCAAGGTAGATGAATCCCCACCCCCTGAGCCCAGCGAAAGTCTCTTTTCCATAAGAGTGATTTCTTTTTCTAAAGCCGATGCAGCTTTGGCCAGAAAAGTATCTAGGGAAGTTACAGTTACCTCCTCTGTTGTTCGTGATTTTTTCTTCCCCATGGTGGTCCTGGTGGCTGGGGCATCCACGTTAAAGGGTGGGGGGCCCAGCCCAGCCCAGCCCAGCCTCCTCCGGGCTCTAACGGGCACAGACGAGCCCGCCCTTGGCTCGGGCATGGCCCGGGCATGCCTGCATGACGCGTCCCACGCTGGGGGACCCGAGCAGGAGCTTTATGCGCCTCCGGGAGCAGGTTGATGATGGCGGCAGCGGCCGCGAAACAGAGACTCCTGGGGCTTGTGGTCAAGCTGCTCCCCCCTCATCGCACACCAAAACGGGCTCCCGCACTGTGGGACCCAAGCAGGAGCTTTATGTGCCTTTGGGAGGGAGGGGTGGGGGGGGGAAGCAGACCACAAACCAGCTTTTGTGTGGAAAAGGCCGCTTTATTGAAACAGGTGCACATTAACACAATTTAAAAACTCGGCCAACGCCTTACAAAACTACGCCTCACTAAATAACACACTTCCTTAACCCCCACTCACCACCCCCACCCCTAAACGTCATTGACCCCGCCCCCACCCCTACAATACATCATTACAAAATACAAACAATGCAAATCCCTGCATAATCGTTTAAACTTAACAAATCCCACAGACCATTACACAAAATCCCCTGCCTGCCCCTTACCAACTCCTGGTCCCCCAACCTATGCAACCACCCCCACAACTTGGCCAGCCCAACTCACCCTGTCGATGACAAAACTAATCAAATGAACAACAACAATCCTGTCAACCCTGGAAAAAACACCACTAACCCCCGCCACCCAGAAGGGGGGGAGGAAACTACCCCCCTTCATCCCCCAACTGCTAAAAGAGTGGTGGATGGCCTAGCTAGCAAATTCCTGTACTTTCAAACACCTTGACAGACCTTCTCTCACCTCCAACAGATACAAATCCATACCCAGCCTGGATAAGTGCACCCCGTCACTCCGAAAGAACTCAACAGCATCAAAACGAATATCCCTGTGACTCACTCTCCCAAAGCCCAAGCCTCTACAAAATCTAGAATTTTTCAAGTTTATCTTCTTGCATGCCCGATCAATTGCCTTAGGCTTGTGTGCACCTCTCCAAACCCTACGAGGAACCAGCTCTGTCCATAAAACATGGCAACCTGACCACTGCTGTTTCAAAAGTGTAAGATCTCTTTTCATTGCCCTCAACAGAACCACTCCTTTGATCCCGCGCAAGTCATTTTCGCCTAAATGAATTAGCAGCACATCTGGACACTGGCCCCCTACCAACCAAGAGTTAAGCGCAGGAACCAACTCCTTCCAAAGCATCCCCCCTTTTCACTTCCACACAACTTTAAACAAACTGTTATTGAAAGCCAGCAAGGACCCAAAGTAACTACGACACGCTTGAACATGTGATGTGCCCATTTAACGAAAGAATGCCCAACAATCCAGATGGTCATTGCCGTCGAGCGGGGGCCAGCCAAAGAACCTGAAACGAGAAAAGCAGTATCAGACTTATGATAAATAAGATGACGCAGGCGCCTCCCCCGAATTGTGTCTCACATAGCGCTGAAAGCAGTTTGAAGACCAACGCCCCAAGCGCATAATGTCCTGTCTGGACCAACCCCTATTGTATGCTTCAGTTGCCGCCCGATCCTAAACGAATGGGTACCATACTGTGCCCCATCCAAACCAATGCTCCGCAAAGCCTTGCGAAGTACCATGCACAACTGATAGTCCGTGACCCATCGGCATGCTGAAAAACACTGACCTCAACATCCCCCCCGGATAAAACCCACCAACGCCGGGCCCACTGTAACGGGCTCGTCCCAACTGGGGAGGCCGCCTCTAACCACACCCTTTTCCCCTGCTCCTCTGGTCAGTTTTTTATCTTAGCAGCCAAACATGAACTCCCTTTTCAGACAAACGCACATCCCGCCACCCTACGCCCTTGCTTAACTTAGAACCCAACAACTCAGAAACTCTAAGCGCCCCAAAGAACATCCATACCATAAGCGTAGAAAAAAGGCACGCTTCAAAATTATCTCTACAAACAAACGGCAAAGCTTCCAACACCCTGGCTAAAGTCTGCCATGACAGAACTGGCCGCTCCGCTCCCCGCTCCCTAGCCCAATCCTCCAACATTCTCTTCCCCACCTCCCCTGCCGAAGGAGAGTAACCCCAAAGAAGTTTCCCCATGAATGAAATGGCTGCCAGTTTTCCAGCTATAGTCACTCTACACAGGCCTTTGTCCATTAAATCAAGTATAAGCTGGATAATATCTTCCGACCGTCGCCAACCAGGCTCCCGCTTACAAGCACCGGACACCAAAAAATCCTTCCAAGCCAGCGCATAAGCGGCCCGAGTAGACACAGACAATGAACCTACCACCAGCTGTATGACCCTATGTTGCCTACATACCACAAGTGATCCGGCATGTGGGTCGGTGTCCTGTCCGCCTCCGAGGCCAGCCCATGGAATCTCTCCCACTGTGAACTAGACAAAGCATTCGAAATGTCATTGTCCACACCGGGGATGTTCAAGGCCCTGAATGTGATGTCATATCTAAGGGAACCTAACACAAAGACTCGCAGCAGTTTCAAAATCTGTTCATCTCTGGCCGACTGTCTATTGATAATGTCCACTACGGCCATATTGTCAATCCGGAACAGAACCTTCTTATCTGGCAAGTGATGTCCGGACAATGCTCTACCCAGTCACCAACAGAAAGTCCTCCCCGCCATGACCACCCTGCAAGCAAAGTTAAGATGGCACAGCAGAACTTGTACTTCCTTGACTGTCACTTTTTGTTTTGCTAGCATTGTCTCCAACAATTCCAACATCTTCACTTTCTTTTCAACTGGCAGGCGAGCTTGCATTGCCACTGAATCAGCCTCAATTCCAAGAAAATCCATGGTCGCACATGGACCCATTGTCTTCTCTGGTGCCAACGGCACCCCCAGGTCTCCCATGAGCTCTTGGAATGTGTTCAAAGCCGCCTGGCACTCCGTGGAGCCCAGGGAACCAACGAAAAAGAAATCGTCTAAATAGTGTGTTACTAACTCATGACCAGTGCGTTGTGTAAAATGCCATTGCAAAAAGGTGCTGAAGCCTTCAAAAAGGGCACAAGATATTGAACAACCCATCGGTAGTGCTTTGTCCATGTACCATTTACCATCAAAATGGATCCCCAGAAGATTCCAATCATCTGGATGGACTGGAAGCAACCGAATTGCAGATTTTTTATCGCATTTTGTCATTTCTGCAGTTGCGCCCGCTGTCACTACCAGTGACATAGCAACGTCAACTGAGGAATATGATACAGAGGCCGCCTCCTCATCAATTTAATCATTGACTGAAGACCCCTCCAAAGGCCAATCCTCAAAGGGCCCTGCCATCCTTCCTTCCCGCACCTCTTTGTTCAATTTTTCCTGCACAACCGCCCTCTGTTCATCAGTCGATTTCAAATTCTTTGACCAAAGTCTCAACCGAGGCTCATTGTAACCAAGGCGAAATCCCTCCCGAAAACCGTCCAGTAGCATCCTTCTTACTGTCACATCCCCATAACCCTGCAGCCCTTCCTCCAATTGCTGTAGCTTAACCGGAGTATGAGCCTTTGGGCCCAGCCCCCTGTGGACCTTTACCCCCTCTAGTGCTTGGGAATTGCTGTGAGGGGCCTGGAGCGCTGGTACCCTGCTGTTGCCACTGCTGACTGTTTGCAATCTTTGGCCCCCAACACTTGACCAAGGGATGCTTTTTGCCACACTGTGAACACTCATGCCAAAATCTACAGTATTCTCTCGTGCACATGCCCTTGTTGAAGTCCCAGCAAGCCCCAACCCCGGACTGTGTTGTTGTCGCGCTCTCTACCCCTCCCCGGGTGGGCTTCCCCTGAAAGGGCCGGTATACTAACGGTAAACCACTAGCTGTGAAAATCGTCTTACCCCCAGCTGAAGCACCCATTGTGTGTTGCCACAAATCAGTATCTATCTCCCCCCACTTTGCCTCCGGATCCAAAGCCATGCGGGCCCTAAACTCCTCATCAATATTGTGCCGACGCAAGACCACTACCAGTGATCTGAGCCTTTCTGATGACGTCCATGTATTTAAAAATGGCAACGCAGCGCTCCGGAAACTTTTCGCAATAGACGCTGGCATAAATTAAAAACGCTGTTGTCCAATTTTCAATTGTTAAAGGTACCCTCGGACGCTTAGCCAGCTCGTATTCCTCCTCCTTAGAACCCTCTTTTGAACGTACTTCCCTTTGTAGTAATTTCAGGATTTCAACATATTCCCCTTTCCAAATCCTCTCCTCCGTCGTTAGCATCAAATGCGCCCCTAAAGGCTTAGTCACCCCCATGTATGGGAGCTTCTTAATCTTCAGTTCCTTGCTATGTAAGGGCTCTTTAACCATGTCAACCTCCTCAGTGTTAGTCCCACTCTCCACCTTAGCGCCCAACACTCCTTCCCCCTCAGTGGTGCCTACCCCTTGATCTTTAACATAACGACCATTGTACAGTTTCCCTTCACTCCTTTCCCCAACTTCCTCCCCCCCCCGTCCCCACAGACACCATTTTTGGTTTGGCCCGTGGTTCACAAATTTCACCTGGCTCCAAAACGGGGGCCTGCCCAGGCACCGACCGCCATGACACTTGTTCAACGTTGTCCACCATCCAAGGAGCCCTCACCGAGGGGCCGCGCTCTCTTCTGGGTCTGGACACCACTGCCCCCTTGGGCCGCACCACCGCCGGTGCCTGCAATGAACTATGAGAAACATGAGAAGGCCGCCCCCAGTCTCATTGTCACGCAGTTCCCCTTCCTCCATCTCTGTAGGGCCAGTCACCAACAACTTACTACGGGCCTTACCGAACCCTTCATGATCTGTATGGGCTTGAACTGCCCTTTTTGTACACCTGGCGGGGGAGCCGACTGTACCCGTCGATACTTCCCCAAACGTTGACCACACCTAACAGCACTTTCCTCTGACCACTCCATCCGACGTGACTGTACCGTTGTTGTTGGGGCCAGCAAGGTCGCGCTGGACCTGCGTCTGCTGGCGGCGCCGGGATCCCCCGATGGTACGGGATGTGGCGCGCCAGGCTCCACCCTCCCTTCTCCTCGGCGCCCTTGGGCCGCACTTCGCCATACCGAGGCTGCTGCTCTGCGGTACTCCCTGCCCTGTGGAGAGAAAGGTCGGACTGATGTGCCAGCTCCCTCATGGCTAAAGACCCCCAATCGTCTTGTCTACCTGAAGCACCTACACCAGACCACGCACCGCTAACCCGTTCTACCCGATTGACCCCTTCCACACTTGCCCCGAGGGCGACAGAGGGGAGAGGGCAGATTCCCCGCCTCGTCTTCACTACTCCAATCCAACATAGCTGAAACCACAGACGCCGCTGGACGATGAACTAGGCCCCCTGGACCAGGCCCACTTACCTTCGCAAAAACCCTCCCCCACTAAACCACTCTGCACTGACACTACCTCCTCCCTGCATGATAACTGTGGGGAAAAAAGGAGGAGGCTTAAAGGAACCAGCTCCCCTTGATCCTCAACCCTCTCCACCTCCTGTAACTGCCCGCCATCCATCTCCCCGCTGCGTGTGCTTAAAACTGAAAGAGCATGGGCTGGGGTGGCAAGCCCACCCCCCCTCCCACCCTGCACCTCACCGTCTCCACTAATGAAACCCCCAGAAGGCTGCGGGACACCGTGAAACCGCTCTTTCTCTGACAGCAAAATCACCTGCTCCTGCTCGCGTGCGGCTGCTAATTGCCCAAGCTCCCCTTCCCTCCCTCCTCCCATCGCAGTCTCTTCACTCGCCGCAGCCGGGAAAGAGCGCTGCTTGCTGCCCCACCTCCCGCCCCACCTCCCTCGCTGCACTGGGCCGATGCCGCCCTGACCTGAACCGCCGAAGCATGAAGCGGCTCCGGCGGTTCTAAAAATTCAACGCCCTGGGTCACAGTAGGCACACCCTCAGCCGGACGAGACACAGGCCTAGCGCCCGCATCCCGAACCCCAGCCTGACGTGCCTTACTCCCCGGGGCCGCCTTTTTTTAGCGCGGGCGGCCCGTTCGCTTACCGCTTCCATCATGGGACGCTTGGGAGTCAGGCATGCAGCGACGAGCTGCGACTCCAGCGGAGGCCTGTCGCGGAGGTCGCGACGACCCGGCCACATCCCCCTTCACCAGATCTAATCGACCAGCCTCACTAAGAAGCCTGATGGCTTCAAGCACACGATAGTGTTCCGCTGCCATATTCCAGGCCACCAACACCACGTGAAAATTACAATACCTCACTCAAAAACTAACTGACGAAAAAATGTCCTAGCTCTAACTCCCGGCCACCAGGTCACCAAACCTAAAATGGTGGCCGGGAGGAGGAGCCCAAAGCATTTATGCTTGGGCTCCCTTTGGGCTACACCAAAACAAGCCCAAATAAAAAAGCCCGCCTGAGGTCCTCCTCCCCCCTGCCCCTCCCAAACTGCCCGAGGGGGTAACCTCCCTGCGGTCGGCTGCCCCCCAATCCCCCTTGGGCGCAGGTTGATGATGGCGGCAGCAGCTGCGAAAGCAGAGACTCCTGGGGCTTGTGGTCAAGCTGTCCCCTCCTCCTCGCACACCAAAACGGGCTCCGAATCAGAGGATGTTGATCCAAGGACGAGGTTTGCACCTCCATCCTCAAGTTCGGATGTTTGCAGCTCTAGCCACTATGTTGAGAAAGGCTAATTTTCAAAACTGGTTACTCATGTTCAGAGGTCAGTAGCTCTCACCGCTACGACACATTTCCTCCACAGCTTGGTCTTTCCATTGGAGAACAGTCGTTTGGCCTTAAGACACTGGTGGGTAATGGCAGTAGCCACCGCAAACGCTAGCCAATAAACTTGACTGCTGCAGCACCGAAAGGTGTCACACCCGTTGTCTCGGACAATGGTGGCTCATGTGGGTAGCATCCCTTGGATGTCCACCCTGAATAGTTTCGGTGAATAGTGAGGTCCAGGCCCCAGGAGATCTTTTATTGGCCTATTCTGCGTGGGGGATTATGTTAAATTACCGTTTGGGCACTCTGAGTTTGTTGCGTCATTCCGACGCTGTAGTCCTGCAGGGTAGGGCTGTATTTTTTATTTTGTCCCTAGTCTGTAGGGCCTTGAGAGGTTGTGGTTGTATATTCTGACTGAAAAGGCTGCAGTGGTTAGGGAGGCACTCAGAGTTTTATGTGAAGTGGGCAGGGAACATCTTATTCAGCCAGCGTGCTTTCACAGGCTTGAGTGGGTTTGGAGCGGCTTAAACGTGTTGCTGCTAGTGGGGTTGCAGCCGCGGTAATAGTGTGTTCGCTGTCACAACAACAACAAATGATTTAAAGGTGCTTGCTGCCAAGTGTAAGAAAGTGTGCCGAAGCTGGTATGTGGGGCTAAAGCGGCTGTATTATTATACTCACCACAAGAAGAACTGGCTGCGCTTGTAGTGAGAGGAGGCAGAGGCCACACACGCAACAAAAGGTAAGCGCCAAGCAAGTGAAAGGCGGGCCCCAAGAGATTTGATTGAGCAGTCTGGAAGCAGTGCGCTGCATCAGCCTTACCTGTCAGTCATGCGGTGCAGAGTACAGGGTGGAAGGGGCCAGCAGTGTGCCTGCGTATGTTGTTTAGTGTGAGCACTCAAAGTAAGAATGTGCCTATTTTAAAGGCTTGTTAAATAAAGACATTTCACAAGGAGAGGCTGGCCCTAATTTAGAAAGGGCACTTCCAACCTTTGATCATCAGAAGAGGATGTGGCAAAGACTGTAGTCCAGGCAGATATTTTTGTAAGTGATCAGAAGGTAGTAAGAACTGGTCAAGAAATTAATATTCAGTCTTTTGAATTAAACACATTAGTTAGCCAGGGTGATAGTTTCAGGACAGGCCCCAAAGAGTTAAGTAATGAGTTTATTAGGGGCATAGGGGTCCTCCAGGAGCTTTACCTGTCGGTAGGTGGGTTAGGCCTCTGGTGAGGCAGAGTTAAGTCAGAGCAGTGGAGGTCAGGCAGACAACAAGACACCAATCCCTGCAGGTAGTGGCAACTTGCAAGGCATCAGAGGGATCAAAGTGATACAGGACCAATAGTAGTAGATAAGGGTGTAGGTACAGACTCTGCTGCTGAGAATGCAGTAATAGCAGATAAGAAAGATACAGGGGCTGGCGCAGGAGAGGATACCAAGGTAAGGGGTAACACTGATGATACCTCTAAGACAGTGAAGAACAAAGAAGAGCAATCAAAAGGAGATGGGGTAAAGAGTAAAACAGAAGTTTTGAAACAACTGCCTTACATGGGGATATCTATGACTTTGGGGGGCGCATTTGATTAACCAGAGGAAAGAGAAGATTTGGAGGGGTGAATTTGTTGATGTATACAAACTACTACATTGAGAGATACAAGCCAAGGACAGTTTGCTTCAGTGGATGTAGCTATAGACCTGCTTAGATCAGTGGGCCCTCGAACCAAGCTAGCAAAATGCGACATTAAGTCAGCATTTCGTCTTCTCCCAGTTCATCCTATGGAGTTTTCTTTGTTGGGTATTCAATTTGAAAATCAGTTATATGTTAACAAAGTGTTACTGATGGGGTGTGCCATCTCTTGCAGTTTGTTTGAGTCATTGAATACATTTTTGCAGTGGTGCTTTACTATACAGAACAGGCCATGTGGTCCTTGCACTTGGATTTCATTTGGATGGTTCAGATATTCTCAGATGCTGCTGGCTTCAGTGTTTTTTGTTTACTCTGGGAAGTTAGATGGTGTGCCGAGAAGGGGCCATTGAAGTGGCTTGAAGAGAAAAGGAGCATTGCCTTTCTGAGCTATTTACTTTGTTGGTGGCTTTGTCAGAGTGAGGAAAGATGTAGACAACAAAACTGTTGTGGATTTAGTAAATGGTCAGAAAGTTAAGGACAAGCATCATTTAAAGCTACTGCAAAGATGCATGCTTGATGTTGAATATTAGTTTTAGAGCGAAGTATGTGGCAGATATGGGCAATAATATTGCAGATGCATTGTCTCATTCACACTGGCAGAGATTCCGTATTTTGGCGCTCGGAGCAGATTTACAAAAAACACAGGTGCTGTAGGAGGTATGGAAGCTAGCAGACTGAGAATCTTGAACTGGTTGAAAAATGTCTGACAGTGAGTATTAGAACATCTTACGGGAGAGCTTGGAAAGATTTTTTGAGGATGGGGTCACCTCATAAGAGTAATGATGAGCAAGGTTGCTTACTGTGCTTAAATGATGTCTTAGGCTTTTGCATGAGTAATATTGATATGAAAGTTTCAGTGACAACAATTGCTTGGAAGTTAGCTGGTTTGAGTTTTTATGGCAAGTTGTTCTGGGGCTATGAGCCTTCAGCTGGTGAGATGAATAGGAGAATGTGGCAAGGCTGGGCAAAAGAACACCAGAGAGTTTGTCTTATCAGTGATCTTACTCACATGAAATTGTTGTTACATAGGGAGAGGTGTGGCGCCGCGGCCAGGGCGACTGACGCTGGAATCTGGCGATCACGGTTCGATCCCCGGCTCCGGCGGCAGGTTAGCCCAGCACCATGCGACTCTGGGCAATAGCTCACTTAATCTTCCCGACGGCCCCCAGCGCCTAGAGACCCTAACGGGTGATTGTGCGCTATACAAATGTGGATTATTATTATTATTATGGTAAGGGGACTTTCTTCCATTAGCTTTTTGTTAGAAATGGGATCCCCGGCTGGCCAGGGCTTGCGCCAAAGTCAGTCAGAGACCACCATTCCCACGTCAGGGCAAGGGAGTTACACGCCAAGATAACCCCTGCTCACCCCCTTGGTAACGTGACATGAGCAGTAAGGCTAAACTCGGAGGCAATGTGAGTTAAGTGTTTGCTCGCGCACCCCCAGCAACAACACCCAAGGCCCACCACAAAGGAAACTCCACACAAGGTTATATGTAAAAATAGCCTCTGTATTGTACAAAACACATTAGATAATAAATGCACACTTTACAATGTGCCCTATCTCCAAAGTCAAATAGGAGATGGAGGAATAGTCACGTGGGAACTAGGCCACTTTTATCCCAGACCGCCACATATGGCCTTCGAAAGACGCCAAACAGGGAACACCTATTGTGGGAGTATTGTAGGTCCTAGTTTCAATGGTTATAATATCCCAACATTTAACCGGTTTGATCTACTCTCAAGCCTAGAAGCGGTCGACTGACTTACAAGTGATACCCTCAGTTTCAATGTAAAATCCATTTCACAAGACAGTGTGATTGATAAGGTGAATATGGAAGTACTTATGCCTTGTGAGGGGATGGTTGATTCAAATTATGTAGATCTTGTCTACCTACAGAGAGGCAACTCCCAAGAGGGGGAACTGACTAAGTACATTTCTGAAACTGAATTAGGTAAGATAGGAGACTGTGGAACATCCAGAGGTCTAGTTGTAATGGACGATTTGGTGAGGGCTGGGTCTCCAGCTGTGGGTACTGTGTCTAGGAATCCTAATAGTATTACTGAAAAGAGGGAAACATGTCACCTTATTTTCTGGAATGTGGTAGGACTAAAATCCAAAATAAATAATACCACATAGGGAAGTATTGTAAATAGGTACGATATCATGGGTCTGCAGGAAACATGGTCAATAGAGCTCATACATATTTGTGGATATAAAACCATTTTTACACCAGCAGTGGGGGATCACACGGTAGGGCTAAGGGAGGGTTGTCTATGTACCTGTCCAACCAGCTCAAATGTGAGAAAACCCAATTACTATCTCAGAATAGTTATTATCAGCTGGTGAAGATAGATATTAATAAGGCTGCTAGTGTTATCATCTTACATTTCTATAACAACATCCCAATTATTGATATTGTTTCGACAATAAAAACGTTGGGTGTTGATTTAAAACATGAAATGGACACAAGCACAAAAGAAGTATCGGTTATTTTGGGGGGGGATTTTAATTGTGCTCTTTGTAAACTGGGCCGACAAGGTATTTGTGGTCTTATGCTGGACCAGGACACTAGCCTCACTCATTTTGAGCATACCACATGTGGGGACTTGCTAAATGAAATATTGTTCTCTTGCGATCTCGGGTATGTAAATGAAATTGGCCAAATAGGATATCGCCTTTTGTCCCGACCTTTATTGGTAGGGGAGCGTCCATCACAATTGATTTTATTTTATTTCCCACTAGGTATGGACGCCAGATTAAAAAATGTAAGACTCTTGAAGTTGTATTGAGTGATCACCGACCGTTAACCTTGGAGATCGAAAACCCATTTTGGGATCTAGATAGGGAATAATCAATTAGACAGTTAGTCCCCGATGTGATACTTGGAAGACAAAACGGCTACTCACTTAAATGGAGTAAACTGGCCCCAGAGAAATTTTTGTATAAATTGGTGCCTAAATGTTTAGAAAGTTTCTTGATTTGCTTGGTTGAGCACGCAGATAGTGACTCTATAATTAAACATTTTAATTTTATTGCATCCTCTATCAAGGAAAGTTTATGGGTTGAATCAAAGAATCGGGGGAAAAGTAACAGGAGATGGTTTGATTCAGCATGCACAAAGGCACTTTCTGATCTTAAAATTGCTCTGCATGGGAATCCTCGTGACCTCATATTGGTAAGAGGGTTGAGGAAAACCTATAATGAGGCACTAAAAAAGCGGAGAGCTGCAATAAAAAGGGATGCCTGGGAATCCCTCTGTGAGGCTTCACTTTCTAGAGACCCATCCGCCTTTTGGAAAGCGGTAAATGCACCCTTTCTATATGATGATACCAAAGCACGCATAGAAATAGCGATCGCTGAGGACGAATGGGTAACCCACTTCTCCGAGTTATATAGCCCTATACAAGAGGCTTATCAATTGTTACCTGATTTATCTGGGGAAGAAAAGGCGAAGGACATGAAATTGGTTGTAACCCTGAAAGAAGATATAGCGAGCCTCAAAATAACCAAGGGCAGAAAAGATGCAGGCCCGGATGGCATCCCAGCGGATTTATTTAAATATAATATTGACCTTTGGGGGCCCATGTCAGTACAACTTTTTAATGCTGCCTTTGCAAGAGGTTTAAATGCCTCTTGGTTCACTTCGATAATTGTGCCAATATTTAAGAAGGGGGATAGGCAAAATTGTGCATGTTACCGACCCATTTCCCTTCTAGATTCATCCATAAAGATCCTTGGGAGAGTCATTTTAGGAAGACTTCAAAGCTGGGCAGAGGACAATGGGATAATCAGTGACCTGCAATATGGCTTCCAGAAGGGAGTTGGAACAGTATAGCAGGGCCTAAACCTATATATTATGCACCAAAAATATACTAGGGCAAAGGGGGAACGTATTTATTTTACATTTGTTGACTTAACGTCAGCATTTGACTGCGTTTCCCATAGCAAACTTTGGGCATTATTAGAAGGTTTAGAGGTGGAAGAAACTATTATTTGTTTTCTAAGGGAACTATACTCAGGTGCCAATGCACTTGTGTGAGAATTTGGCCTGATAGGTGATGTTTCCAATTCTGGAACCACCTATTATCAGACCAAACAATCCCTTATGGTGTCAGGTTGTAAGTCAACCTTGTTAGACAAGCTATCCTAGGGGTAGCATGGACTAAGCAGCCTAAAGGCTTAACTTAAGAGGTCGTGTTAAGCGAGCTGTTTTACCACATACAATCCTGTAATATCAAATGAAAGGACACCACACAAGTATATATTATAAAAATATATGTGTTTATTACTAAAAACAATCCCCAGTATTCTTTATGAATAAAGGGGCACAAGCGTTAAATCAAAAAGCACAGTTTAAACATACAAGTTGCACAATTATGGATGAGGGCGGGTGGCCACTCAAACCATATACTAAACAAGTGGTATAAGAGATACCAATCGAACAGTGGTTAGGCCTAGGGCCTAGGGAATCGCTGGGAGCAGTCAGGACAAGCAGTGCTGAAGTCGGGAGAGGCCCACGGGATTCGGGAGCAGTGCGGAAAGCGCACGCATGCACCAATGTTAACCAATGGTGCGTAAAAGTTGCAAAGTTAAAGTTTAAGGACACTTCCGCTGAACCTAGAGGGACAAAACTTAAGACACAGACCCTAGAGATGTGTACCAGTGTGGGAACACCGGCGGAGCAAAGTTACCTCACCCACAGGAAGCGGGTGCACAGGGTCGAAGTGGCGTCGGGTTTTGACACGCAGGTTCTTGGCGCTTGAAGCTGAAGATGCTGCAGGCGATGTGAAGGAGAAGTGTCCGGTGGATCCAAGGGTGGATCTGAAGTGGTGAAGACCTGAAAGCAGAGGGGACAGTGTTCAAAGTCACTGACCAGTGACCACCATGGAACCAGATTGGAACCAGGCAAAGTCGGGTGCAAACAGGTGATGAGGTGTTGCTTCTCTCTGCAGCCACGTGGACACGAAGAGGTCAAGGACCTCCAGGAGTCGATCACGAGCTGTCCCTCAAAGGCTCTAGCTGATGGCGGTGTTGGCAACTCGATTGAAGCAAACAAGCCTTGGCTAATGCAAGCCACGGGGAAAGTGAAAAAGGCTTATTACTCGGACCAGCAAGGTCAGAGCGGGTACTCCTTTCTACAGGAGCGAGGGCAGATCTGGAGCAACTAGACCCACAGTGTAAATCGTAGGTTTCTTTGCCAAGATGGCCACTGACCACGTGACAAGCGGCCGGGATGGCGAGTCGAGTGGCACAAAGCAAAAGGGCCCCACGCAGATCGTGGAGATGCTGGAGGGCTGATCTTTGGTGCAAATGCTGCTCGATTGTGGGGCTTCTCAAACCCCAAAGCACAGAGTCGAGGGTGCCTCGGGTGCTGCGCAGTCAGCGTCTTGGGGGTCTTTCAAGATGTCCGCTCCCACGTCTCTCGGTGCCTCCACGGGTCCCTTCTTTGCAGGGACTGTGGATCGGGCTGGGAGAAGTCTGGGAAGCTGGGTCTTGTCAGGCTCTGCACTCGGGCTCCGGCGGGAGGCGGCGGCAAAGCAGACGTCGAGGTGCTGGGTAGTGCCTGTGTTCACAGGGTGGCCCCTCCTAGGCCACAAGGGAGATGCTCTTCAGTCTTCTGTTCATCAGAATGTCGAAGTCCAGTCGTCTTCTTAGTTTAAAGGTGATTTCAGGATGATCTGCAGTGCATTGGCACGGCTCCCAGTCTTATACTAATTTTGGGGGCTGGATTACCTGCTAGGTCCCCTCCTATGGGTGGGACCCAGGAAGTGGGTGGATACACCCCCTTCCTTTGATCCAGGCCGCCCTGGCACGAGGGCTGGAGTGCCCCAGAACCGGTTTGGCCGGATTATGCAAGGGGCAGCCTTGTGCTCCCCATGCAGTGTCTGGTTTCTTTCAAACCTCCCTGCTACAATCCACTATCTCCTGTCTGAGGGGGTGTAACACCTCCCTGCAACAGGAAACCCTTTGTCCAGGCCCCATTTGGCTGAGTTTCGGTCAGCTTCAGGGGGTCAGACTCTTGTCTGTGGCAGAGGCATCCATTTTGTGGATCTAAGGTCCTTTTAGAAATTAACCGCATTTAAGTAAAGTAACATGTCTTACCCCTCTAGAGGGGTGGAATGCTATCCCCGTCGCCAGAACTGGCGAGGGGATAGTATTCCAAATCGTATGACACCTTACACGACATGTTTTGATAAAGCCAAACCAGAGTTGCTATATAACCGCGAGGATTATAAGGCACTTAAGAGTATATGGTATGGCGTTATCCTGAAACAGCTTAGGGAGTTGTTCCCGACAGCTGCAGACAGGCTCAGCTCATGCTAGAGCTCCATCTCACATGAAACCACGCACTCTGCCTCCAGGATTGATGAGGCCTTCCATAGGAGTGGCTCACAGGTTAATATGTGTCCAGATATAGGTTTAGATATAGGTATACTATATCTAAGCAAGGGGTGATTACACCACCTTACCCCAGCTGAGTGATCAGCCAGTTGTGTCAATTTAAGAACCAGCCAGGGGTGGCAAAAGATATGCTGCAGCCCCTGGTAGGCCTTGGTGGCCCCTATGCCCTGGGCACCTATAGTGCCTTATACAGGGGCTGACAAGGAGTCCATTTCCAATTGTGGTATGTACCTAGGGTACATGGAATCCATTTTACATAGAGAGCAGATGGCCTGGGGCCCTGATTAGCAGGGAACCAGGTCAACTAAGTCAAAAAACCAGCTAAACACAGGCAAAAAATCTGGGGTAACCATAGTCAGGTAGCCACCTTCCTACACAACCCCCCCCCCAAACGAAAGGAGATAAGGCTATCCTTGGCCAGGTAAGCCTATATTGCCTGAGTGGCCATATAAGGAAGTACCTGCACTAGCATGGGTACCCCCTGTCTCATGGTCCACTAAGCAGTCCCTCACCCTTGGGGTATTAGAGGGTCTCCACCATAGGGAATCACTACCTTGGGTGTGTTTATGCAAAGTTAAAGGCTGGTTTGGATATGGAGTACTGAAGTGAGGCTCTACTAATTTAGGGCTTAGCTTCCTCCAATTATCTTCCACCATGTGTGCCTTTCTTTCTTTAACTGAGTTGCACTGTGCTCTCAGGGTCAACCTCTGGCTACCTAAAGCTGGAGGCTGGGTCCCTCTGTTTGGCTTGCTGGAGGGACAGTTCAGGTTTGGGCCCTTTGGGTCCCAGGTTTGGCTGTGCCCAACAGAATCCATCTGTGGGAGGTCCCTAACTGTTTTTAAGGGGGCTCCCTCAGGAGTTTTTAAAGTTTTCACCTCACTAGGGCTACTAGTTTTGGTGCCCCTAATCTGTTGATGGGGGTGCTTTATTTGACAGGGGGCCCTCTGGGTCTCACTGTCCTTCTTGTCCTCTGCAGCCCTGGGCTGGCTAAGGCAAGGGAGAGAGGGGCAGGTTACCTGCTCCAGACTGGGTCCCACCTGAGAAGGGTCCACCACCATCAGAGGCTCTGTCAGGCCAGGCCTAACAACCTCTGGGGCAGTTCCTTCATCAGGGGTAAGATCAGTTCCCTGAGGAGGCTGATCCTGTCCTAAAGTCTGGTGAGGGGGAGATTTCTCTTCCTCCTCCATGCTCTCAGTTTGTGTGGAGTTATCCATCATTTCAGGCTTCACAACACACATATCAGTTTGAGTTTGGGCTGTGGCCATCACAGCCCCACCCACCTTTTCAGGAGGAGACTCAGTTTGGGTTTCTGCTGTTATCATAACAGCTTTGCTATTCTGTTCAGGAAGAGCTTTTGCTAAAGATGGGGCAGAGAGTTTCTCAGCCCTACCAACCTTTTCAGGAAGGACATCTTGAATTGGGGCTGTAGCCATTACAGCCCCACTAACCTTTCCATTGGAATTTACCATTCTAGAATGGATTTCCTGTTCAACCTCAGCCCAGGCTGAGATTTCCAAATCATTACCAAGTAGGCAGTCTACAGGCAAGTTTGATGACACTGCCACTCTCTTTGGGCCAATGACACCTCCCCAGCTGAGACTTACTACTGCCATGGGATGATTTGTTTTGATGCCATCAATGTTTGTTACCTGGTATGTGGCACCAGGTAAAAGTTGCTTAGAGGGGACTATACAGTCAGCCACCATGGTGATGCTAGCCCCTGTGTCTCTAAAAGCTTCAACTTTCAAACCATTGATGATGGGTTCTTGTCTATATTTGCTCAAAGTATTTGGGCAATCAGAGAAGTTGGCAAACCCCCTGCCAGTCTCATAAACAAGATCATTTGGGGATGGGGACCTGGATACGCCAGGGTCCTCCTGGGCTCCAAAAGTAAACCCACCCAGATTCCTGGGTGTGCTCCCACTTCCTGGGGGATTACTGCTGACAGTAACAGGAGGTGTTGGAGCTGGCTTTGGAGGTATATTCTCTTTATTGTTATTCTTGGGACAACAGTTGTCTGTTTTGTAATGCCCAACCTGTTTACAGGCATAACAATAAGGCTTTTTCTCAGTTGAAGAAGTGTCTTGGGACCCACCCCCATTCTTGGAGTTTTGGGGCCCTGGGGAAGTCTTTTCTTTATTTTTATCCCCACCCTTATCTTGAGGCTTGGTAGACTCCTTCTTCTGGTTACTGTCCTGATTCTTAGGCCTAATCCTGGTTCTGACCCACTTGTCTGCCTTCTTTCCCAATTCTTGGGGAGAGGTCAGATCAGAGTCCACCAGGTGCTGGTGTAAGAGCTGGTTCTGACAATTACTTAGGATCTGCTCCCTCATAATCAAATTATACAATCCTGTGAAGTCATGTACTTTGCTGCCATGTAGCCAACCCTCCAGAGCCTTAGTAGCACAATCTACAAAATCAGTCCAGTCCTGTGTCCGTGTCTTCTGGGTGTCTCTGAACTTCAACCTGTACTGTTCAGTGGTTAAGCCAAACCCATCTATTAGGACACTCTTCAGGACTTTGTAATTGTTTGCATCCTCATGTCTGACAGTGAGGAGCTTATCTCTCCCTTTCTCTGAAAAGTACCATAAGATTGCTGCCCACTGTTCCTCAGGAACCTGCTGTACCATGCAGGCTCTCTCAAGAGCAGTTATCCACTTGTGGATGTCATCCCCTTCCTTGTAGGGGGCACAATCTTTGTCAGGTTTCTACTATCATAGGACCTGGGTTTCTCTTTAGGAATATTGCTGCCACCAGTGGCATCTAAGCCACACAATTTTTGCTCTCTTGCCAAGGCAAGTCTAGCTTGAGCCAAGGCTACCTCCTCCCTCTCTATTTGGAGTTTGACAGCCCTCATTCTGGCCCTATGCTCTAGCTTTTGAGAAGCAGTCATGCCTCTCTGAGATTCTCTTGAGGCACTAGAAATATGAGAGTCCCCTGAGGGAGATCTCACCCTTCTGTTGCCTGGGAGAATGTTATAGGGTCTTGGGAGGTGCTGGCCCTCTCCATTCCCAAGTAGGTTTAAGTTGGCCTGGCTAAGCCTGGCAACTACAACCTGGCTACCCCTCTGATCCTGATCTTCTGGGTCCTCTACATCTGAGTCCTCCTCCTCCTCTTCTTCCTCCTCTTCTCCTTCCTCTGGAGGGGTATCAGTTACAGGGGGGTTCACTCCATCTCCTGACTCTAAGGGAACTTCATTCGCCTTCTCTAAGTCATCCTGTTCTAGAATGGCTATCAGGATAGGACAGGTGGGACTTCTGCCCCTTTTTAACCCTCTTGATATGCACAGGGCAATCAAGTCCTTTCGGGTTAACTTGTCATAGCTGGAAGTTGCCTTGGTAAGGTCAACTGTCACATGAGCAGACCCTGAGGCTTTTCCTGTGTCAGACATGACTGCTAGTGAGGTGTAAGTGGTGCACTTACCTACACTAAGTGTTTTCCTACTGTACCTTGCTAGTGAGTTGTAGTCAGGGTGTGCTAATCCCTTTAATCTACAACTACTAAGTTCAGTAGAACTTAATATGCTAAGCTTTTGATTTATATGTACCTAGAGGTACTTGATGTGATCTTTCAATTTGATAAAAGATTGCAATGGTAAAACAACAGCAAGCTCAAATCCGCACCGCTGCTCACCAATGTGAGAAGTTGGCCTGATAGGTGATGTTTCCAATTCTGGAACCACCTATTATCAGACTAAACAATCCCTTATGGTGTCAGGTTGTAAGTCAACCTTGTTAGACAAGCTATCCTAGGGGTAGCATGGACTAAGCAGCCTAAAGGCTTAACTTAAGAGGTCGTGTTAAGCGAGCTGTTTTACCACATACAATCCTGTAATATCAAATGAAAGGACACCACACAAGTATATATTATAAAAATATATGTGTTTATTACTAAAAACAATCCCCAGTATTCTTTATGAATAAAGGGGCACACGCGTTAAATCAAAAAGCACAGTTTAAACATACAAGTTGCACAATTATGGATGAGGGCGGGTGGCCACTCAAACCATATACTAAACAAGTGGTATAAGAGATACCAATCGAACAGTGGTTAGGCCTAGGGCCTAGGGAATCGCTGGGAGCAGTCAGGACAAGCAGTGCTGAAGTCGGGAGAGGCCCACGGGATTCGGGAGCAGTGCGGAAAGCGCACGCATGCACCAATGTTAACCAATGGTGCGTAAAAGTTGCAAAGTTAAAGTTTAAGGACACTTCCGCTGAACCTAGAGGAACAAAACTTAAGACACAGACCCTAGAGATGTGTACCAGTGTGGGAACACCGGCGGAGCAAAGTTACCTCACCCACAGGAAGCGGGTGCACAGGGTCGAAGTGGCGTCGGGTTTTGACACGCAGGTTCTTGGCGCTTGAAGCTGAAGATGCTGCAGGCGATGTGAAGGAGAAGTGTCCGGTGGATCCAAGGGTGGATCTGAAGTGGTGAAGACCTGAAAGCAGAGGGGACAGTGTTCAAAGTCACTGACCAGTGACCACCGTGGAACCAGATTGGAACCAGGCAAAGTCGGGTGCAAACAGGTGATGAGGTGTTGCTTCTCTCTGCAGCCACGTGGACACGAAGAGGTCAAGGACGTCCAGGAGTCGATCATGAGCTGTCCCTCAAAGGCTCTAGCTGATGGCGGTGTCGCCAACTCGATTGAAGCAAACAAGCCTTGGCTAATGCAAGCCATGGGGAAAGTGAAAAAGGCTTATTACTCGGACCAGCAAGGTCAGAGCGGGTACTCCTTTCTACAGGAGCGAGGGCTGGTCTGGAGCAACCAGACCCACAGTGTAAATTGTAGGTTTCTTTGCCAAGATGGCCGCTGACCACGTGACAAGCGGCCGGGATGGCGAGTCGAGTGGCACAAAGCAAAAGGGCCCCACGCAGATCGTGGAGATGCTGGAGGGCTGATCTTTGGAGCAAATGCTGCTCGATTGTGGGGCTTCTCAAACCCCAAAGCACAGAGTCGAGGGTGCCTCGGGTGCTGCGCAGTCAGCGTCTCGGGGGTCTTTCAAGATGTCCGCTCCCACGTCTCTCGGTGCCTCCACGGGTCCCTTCTTTGCAGGGACTGTGGATCGGGCTAGGAGAAGTCTGGGAAGCTGGGTCTTGTCAGGCTCTGCACTCGGGCTCAGGCGGGAGGCGGTGGCAAAGCAGACGTCGAGGTGCTGGGTAGTGCCTGTGTTCACAGGGTGGCCCCTCCTAGGCCACAAGGGAGATGCTCTTCAGTCTTCTGTTCATCAGAATGTCGAAGTCCAGTCGTCTTCTTAGTTTAAAGGTGATTTCAGGATGATCTGCAGTGCATTGGCACGGCTCCCAGTCTTATACTAATTTTGGGGGCTGGATTACCTGCTAGGTCCCCTCCTATGGGTGGGACCCAGGAAGTGGGTGGATACACCCCCTTCCTTTGATCCAGGCCGCCCTGGCACGAGGGCTGGAGTGCCCCAGAACCGGTTTGGCCGGATTATGCAAGGGGCAGCCTTGTGCTCCCCATGCAGTGTCTGGTTTCTTTCAAACCTCCCTGCTACAATCCACTATCTCCTGTCTGAGGGGGTGTAACACCTCCCTGCAACAGGAAACCCTTTGTCCAGGCCCCATTTGGCTGAGTTTCGGTCAGCTTCAGGGGGTCAGACTCTTGTCTTTGGCAGAGGCATCCATTTTGTGGATCTAAGGTCCTTTTAGAAATTAACCGCATTTAAGTAAAGTAACATGTCTTACCCCTCTAGAGGGGTGGAATGCTATCCCCGTCGCCAGAACTGGCGAGGGGATAGTATTCCAAATCGTATGACACCTTACACGACATGTTTTGATAAAGCCAAACCAGAGTTGCTATATAACCGCGAGGATTATAAGGCACTTAAGAGTATATGGTATGGCGTTATCCTGAAACAGCTTAGGGAGTTGTTCCCGACAGCTGCAGACAGGCTCAGCTCATGCTAGAGCTCCATCTCACATGAAACCACGCACTCTGCCTCCAGGATTGATGAGGCCTTCCATAGGAGTGGCTCACAGGTTAATATGTGTCCAGATATAGGTTTAGATATAGGTATACTATATCTAAGCAAGGGGTGATTACACCACCTTACCCCAGCTGAGTGATCAGCCAGTTGTGTCAATTTAAGAACCAGCCAGGGGTGGCAAAAGATATGCTGCAGCCCCTGGTAGGCCTTGGTGGCCCCTATGCCCTCGGCACCTATAGTGCCTTATACAGGGGCTGACAAGGAGTCCATTTCCAATTGTGGTATGTACCTAGGGTACATGGAATCCATTTTACATAGAGAGCAGATGGCCTGGGGCCCTGATTAGCAGGGAACCAGGTCAACTAAGTCAAAAAACCAGCTAAACACAGGCAACAAATCTGGGGTAACCATAGTCAGGTAGCCACCTTCCTACAACTTGTCCGTTACGGAAAGGATGGAGAATGTACTAGATCCTTTGGGGTAGGACGTGGGGTACGCCAGGGGTGCGTTTTGGCCCCTTTTCTATTCCTAGTTTATATTAATGGCCTTGAGAGAATTCTGCTGCAAGAGTGCAGGGATATGCCTATGGTAGGTAAAAGATCTATCGCTGCATTCTTGTACGCAGACGATGCGGTCATTATGGCACGAACGCCCCTTGCCCTACAGGGCTTGATAACATCTTTTAATAACTTTATGCTAAATTTGGATCTAAAAATTAACTGTACAAAAACTTTCTCCATGAACTGTGGCATAGGTAGTAGTAGACAGAGAAAAACTATGTATATAAATGATAGTCCCTTGGATTCCACCCCTGCCTTCCCTTATTTAGGTATCCTGTTCCATGAGCCCGGCGCATGGGCAAGTGCTGTAAAAGTAAGAAGTCTTTTGTTCTCTAAATCAATTATGGCCCTAAAAAATTGTATTTAAAAAAATGGGCAAAAAAACGATCAGGGAAATTTTAACAATTTTTAATGCGACCTGTATATCAGTTGCTCTTTACGGCTCAGGATTCTGGGGATATGCCAATACAAATTCCATCCAGATAGTGGAAAACATGTTCCTGAGGCACATCTTAGCTGTACCTGAGAGTGTCTCGACTTTTATTTGCCACAGGGAACTTGGACAGCCACATATTGCAGACACAATCAAAATCCAGCCGATACTTCTTTGGCACAGGCTATGGACAACTAATGAGTGTGTATTGAATCGTGCAATTCTGATGGATGTTCTAAACTTAGTACATGTGAATAGGATCAAATGGCTTGTCAATGTGAAATGTTTCCTTTTTGAAATTGCCTGCCGAAATTACTATGATGATCCTCTCACAATGGCTAATATCCCGAGGAAGATATTGCAAAAACAATGTATGGAGTATCTTGAAGAGAAAAGAGCTAATGAGGAAGTAAAGAAAAAGACGGTATGTTTACACCAACTGATATTAACTCAGGGCAAACTACAGCCATATTTAACTTTAAATATGTCTAACTATGAGAGATTTGTCCTGACACGTTTTAGGTTAAATATTCTTTTTAGACTTGTGAGTTTCCCTGTTATGAATACTTGGTCCCATGATTTAGTTGAGTGCCCATGTGATGATTCTTCAGCCCAATCGGATATTCATATTTTATTTTCCTGTAAATTTTATACATTACCTCGTAGGAAACTGATTATCCCAATTTTAAAGGAAATGAATTTAAAGCGATGACGCCCAGCATTTTTAGAATTGCAGAGATTGGACACAGTATTAACTGTTGCATTTATCTCTGAATTTTTAAAAAAAGTTTTTATACTACGCAAATCAATCTGTATGGATGAATTTTATTAGTCTTTTAAGTATCAAATTGTCTTTTTATAATGTATTATGTATGATACTTCTTTGTAATGAATGTTCATGTTGTGTACTTTTATGGTTATTGTTGTTTAACCGAATAAAGTAATAAATGAAAAATGTGCCATAGGCACGGGCAGAATTTAGAGGGGATAAGGTACATGGGACAGGGCCACGGGCGCAACTGTCAAGAATAACACTTTTAGAACTAGCACTTGGTAGAACATAGAATAATCACTTTAGCACAAAAATAGAAAATAGAGCACACAACCAGTAACTAATGGTAACCGGTAAGTACCACCTACGCAACCCTAACCACCTTAGGAGAATGTCACGCAGGGAACCAGGACCTCACTAGCAACACCTGTACTAAAAAGAACAACCACCTAGGTATCATAATACATGTAGGGGAATAGGAATAAAAGCATAACACATGATGCATAACCATACATTCAGCGGTGTTACCAAGAACACAATTGCGCAGAAATCACCTTAGGCCACAACCAGTGACTGTCCCAAATGTCCGGGGCCTAAACGGAGCAGCTACCCACTAAGTGCTGGGCAGCTGGGGAGACAATGGGGCCAACGCTGGAGCCTCGTGGCCCTAAACAAATACAATGTCCCCCCTGAGCCTCTCAGGCTCTGAATAGAAATATGCCCCCGAAGTGATGGAGCCTCGTGGGCTCTAAAGCAAATATGCCCCACACGTTGGAGTCCCTCCACGGGGGACTCGAGAACAAATCTGCAACTAAGAGCCTCTCAGGGCTCGCTAAATAAATGTGCCGCTCGGAGCCTCTCAGGGCTCAAACACAAAGCTATGCCCCTGAGCCTCTCAGGCTCTAAAGAAACAAATGCCCAGGAATGTAGGGGCGGCCCGCTGCAACGTGGGGCCGCCTGGGTAACACGGCGGGGGGAGCGGGCACCGGCAATGTGCCCCGACGCCCCCTCTCTCTCCCTGTGAATGGCAGCAAGGGACTTTGCGAAATGGAGGCCCGGGGCCCTCGGGGGCTTAGCACCAACTGCACCCCAATCGTTGGAGCCCCGCTCGGGGGACTCGAATAATGAAATGCCCCCAGAGCCCTTGTGGGCTATAAATCAAAATGCGCCCCTGCACTGGGGAGTGGCCCACTGCCAGCTGGGGCCGCTCTGCACTTCCCTTGAAGGCCCCCGCCCAAGACGCCAGCATTCACCGGCTGCTTGCTGTGAGGCGGCGTCTTCATTGGGGCTTCTTTCGGCAGGGACTTTGTTGCGGGGGAGCAGCGCGTCTCCTCTCTCGCTGCGGCGTCTCCGCTGCATGTCACCGGACCCCGGAGATCCTCTGCACTGCTCCTCAGGCGCCCGGCGGGCTCTCCCGACTGCTTCACGAGAGCTCCCGCTCCTCGGGCTCTCTCTCCACACTCTTCCCTCTCTCTCCGGGGCTCTCCCTCGCTCTTGGGAGCCCCAGGGGGGAAAGAAAAGACGACGGCTTCCCTTCTCTGGCGCAGAAGCGCGGGGTGGGCTCCCGTCCGCTTCCTGCTTTTTCCTCTAGTGCTTCCGGGTCAGGCCCCGCCCCCGTCACCACGAGGGTTGCCTGACTTCTGGGATTTCCCGGATCGCGGCGGCGTTGCTTGTCGATCCCGGGCTGCTGCGGTGATTTCGAGGGGTAGGCTCCCTCGTTAATTTAAATATAAAGCGAGGTGGGCACTCGCTTGGGGTCACAAAACGGTTATGAATACTTGGTCCCATGATTTAGTTGAGTGCCCATGTGATGATTCTTCAGCCCAATCGGATATTCATATTTTATTTTTCTGTAAATTTTATTCATTACCTCGTAGGAAACTGATTATCCCAATTTTAAAGGAAATTAATTTAAAGCGATGCCGCCCAGCATTTTTAGAATTGCAGAGATTGGACACAGTATTAACTGTTGCATTTATCTCCGAATTTTTTTTTAAAGCTTTTATACAACGCAAATCAATCTGTATGGATGAATTTTATTAGTCTTTTAAGTATAAAATGGTATTTTTATAATGTATTATGTATGATACTTCTTTGTAATGAATTTTCAAGTTGTGTACTTTTATGGTTATTGTTGTTTAACCGAACAAAGTAATAAATGAAAAATGTGCCATAGGCACGGGCAGAATTTAGAGGGGATAAGGTACATGGGACAGGGCCACGGGCGCCACTGTCAAGAATAACACTTTTAGAGCTAGCACTTGGTAGAACATAGAATAATCACTTTAGCATAAAAATAGAAAATAGAGCACACAACCAGTAAATACTGGTAACCGGTAAGTACCACCTACGCAACCCTAACCACCTTAGGAGAATGTCACGCAGGGAACCAGGACCTCACTAGCAACACCTGTACTAAAAAGAACAACCACCTAAGTATCACAATACATGTAGGGGTATAGGAATAAAAGCATAACACATGATGCATAACCATACATTCAGTGGTGTTACCAAGAACACAATTGCGCAGAAATCACCTTAGGCCACAACCAGTGACTGTCTCAAATGTCCGGGGCCTAAATGGAGCAGCTACCCACTAAGTGCTGGGCAGCTGGGGAGACAATGGGGCCAACGCTGGAGCCTCGTGGCCCTAAACAAATACAATGTCCCCCTGAGCCTCTCAGGCTCTGAATAGAAATATGCCCCCGAAGTGATGGAGCCTCGTGGGCTCTAAAGCAAATATGCCCCACACGTTGGAGTCCCTCCACGGGGGACTCGAGAACAAATCTTCAACCAAGAGCCTCTCAGGGCTCGCTAAATAAATGTGCCGCTCGGAGCCTCTCTGGGCTCAAACACAAAGCTATGCCCCTGAGCCTCTCAGGCTATAAAGAAACAAATGCCCAGGAATGTAGGGGCGGCCCGCTGCAACGTGGGGCCGCCTGGGTAACACGGCAGGGGGAGCAGGCACCGGCAATGTGCCCCAACGCCCCCTCTCTCTCCCTGTGAATGGCAGCAAGGGACTTTGCGAAATGGAGGCCCGGGCCCTCGGGGGCTTAGCACCAACTGCACCCCAATCGTTGGAGCCCCGCTCGGGGGACTCGAATAATGAAATGCCCCCAGAGCCCTTGTGGGCTATAAATCAAAATGCGCCCCTGCACTGGGGAGCGGCCCACTGCCAGCTGGTGCCGCTCTGCACTTCCCTTGAAGGCCCCCGCCCGAGACGCCCACATTCACCGGCTGCTTGCTGTGAGGCGGCGTCTTCACTGGGGCTTCTTTCGGCGGGGACTTTGTTGCGGGGGAGCAGCGCGTCTCCTCTCTCGCTGCGGCGTCTCTGCTGCGTGTCACCGGACCCCGGAGATCCTCTGCACTGCTCCTCAGGCGTCCGGCGGGCTCTCCCGACTGCTTCACGAGAGCTCCTGGCCCTCGGGCTCTCTCTCCACACTCTTCCCTCTCTCTCCGGGGCTCTCCCTCACTCTTGGGAGCCCCGGGGGGAAAGAAAAGACGACGGCTTCCCTTCTCTGGCGCAGAAGCGCGGGGTGGGCTCCCGTCCGCTTCCTGCTTTTTCCTCTAGCGCTTCCGGGTCAGGCCTCGCCGCCGCCACCACGAGGGTTGCCTGACTTCCGGGATTTCCTGGATCGCGGCGGCATTGCTTGTCGATCCCGGGCTGCTGCGGTGAATTCGAGGGGTAGGCTCCCTCGTTAATTTAAATATAAAGCGAGGTGGGCACTCGCTTGGGGCCACAAAACGGCACCAGGTCCCTGGCGGGGTGGGCACCTGCCAGGGCACTCAACAATCGGCAAATAAACGGGGCAAATGCCGGGTGGGCACCGGCTGAGAACAAAAGCGCTCCCAAGCGCTAGGCAGAATAAAGCGCTCTCAAGCGCTAGGCAAAAATCAAGCGCTTCCAGGGGCTAGGGTCCCAAAAGTCCAGGGACCAGCACAAAGTCCTTCAGGAGGTGGGGGGGCAAGGCTGGGCCCAGAGCCAGCTCACAGGGTCCTCCTAGGCAGGGAGGCAATCCCCAGTGGCGGTCCTCCTGGCGCCCAGCAGCAGCCCCCCTCAGCAACAGGATCCAAGAAGAGAACATTTTGCAAGGGGACACAGTCCCTTTTTATACATCAAATCCCTTTGTCTCAGGGTGCAGGGTGGGGGAAAAACCAGTCGCAGCTGGTTTTGGAGCACTGTGATGTGCTCAACCACCCTTTCCTTTCACTGGCCAGGCTAGGGACATTAGACACACCACAGGGGGTGGAGCCAGCATTGTGTGGGGAAAGCCCAGCCCTATTCAGGTCACAGGTGCACCACTCCCTCACATCACACATGCTAATCTCAACACTCACCACCGGGGCAGACCCATCCAGACTCCTGGAGCCAGGCTCACTAGCCAGCTCCAGCCAATCACACGCCAGCACACTCACTGCACACGCACACCCATTTCTAGAAGTGGCCTTTCCACACTAGACACATTCACGCCGCACACATCATAGCGCAGCATTCCATCTCACGAGTTCGCACATACCAAACTCGGGCCTGCACACCTCACGCATCAGGAACTAACATGGTCACACACATTCCCCATGCATTCCTATGTGAGGGCAGGCCAGTCTCACTACATGCACACACTTTACCCTGGGACATAGGGAAAAAGTGCGCAGAAACCAAAAATCACTATCCCCAAGTCACATACCAAAAGCAAAAAGTTCTGGGGTGAACCTGCCAGAAGGGCCAAGTCCAACACTTTTCTTCATTTGAGCAAGTGTTATTCAGGTTATGCATGTCTTAGTTGTTCTTTGAAGCATTTAGGATACCTGAGCTCTTAAGGAGAGGCCATTTGGGAGGTATGAGAGTAAAACATATTTCAGGGAAGCAATACAGCTCTTTCTTGAAAGATCCAAAACTGTCCAATGGGAAAGGGGCAAAGGTGTTACTGAACAAGATTGGCAGGTTGGTGTGTCCAGCACTTACTTGGCAAGATTTCAAAGCAGCAGGGGGGGCGGGGGGGGGGCTAAATCAGGTACAGTTGTTGCTAACCGAGACGGTTAACGACTACGTGCAACACAGGTTTTGGGGATAATGGGAAAGGTGTTATGTAATGTTGGTGAGGACCCTTTCTGTTTTGGCACTCATTTTTTAGAATTGGCGCTGCTTCTGAAGCAGCCAAGTTGGGGTTATCTCGCGATGAGATAAAAATATTGGGATTTTGGTCATCTGATTGTTGTCCGCAGTACAATATGGAGATTGAGGATGCTTGTATGTGGTTTTTAACTCTTCTTTCTCATTTCAGGTTGAGTGGCAGGACCGGTTGTGGCGTTCTTTTCCATTTGGATAGTTGGACACTCTTTCATTAAATGGGCTGTGAAGTTAGTCAAGAACTGTCATTTGAGAAGGAATCTGTGTTTTTGAAGTGATGAAATCAAGATTGATTGGTGGGTGAGGGGACCATGAAATGGGGTCAACTTTTACCTTGCTTATTTAATCTGGTTTCAGTTCAAATGTGCCCTGAGGTCTTACTTTTACATTTAGGTGAGAATGATCTGCTGCAGTTGGCGAGATCTTTTTTTCAAGAGAGGAGGGTTTTATTCCTTGTTGTGCAAATTTTTGGGGAACATGAAAACACCATGGCAGGGTTTTTCCTGGTTGCTGAAATGTAGGAGCTAGCAACAGGCCGGAAGGATTGGGGGCATTGCAAAGTAGGCTTTGGTCAGGGGAACACATGGAAGTGATGATTGAGTCATGTGAATGAAAGAAAGGGGGATGGTGAAGATTGAAAGTTGTAAGAATGGTTTGGGGATTTTATTGTTGGGGGAGTTTTAAAGGTATGTTTGTTAGGATTTGTTTATTGCATTAGTAAAGTGATACATTCTAAATTGTAAAATGTTTTAATGAGTTTCAGAACCCCATACCTGTCCTAATGAAGCAGCCTTTTACTCTTATTTGGCCTGGTCTTACTTCACCATTTTGCCCAATGGGGGTTCCTGGGGTGGCATCCTTTAGATAACCACCCCTGGGTAGCTATTGGCAAATGGTGAGGTCCAAGCCATAGAGGACCTTTCATTGGTCTATTTTGCATGGTGGATGGGGTTGAATTAGCCGTTTGGGCACTCTGGCTTCATTGCCTCATTCCGACGCTGTGGTCCTGCAGAGTAGGGATGCTTTTTTTTTTTTTTATTTCAAAAGATTTTATTGAAAATAAATGTTTACATATACAGAAAAAGAACAGTTGTCACAATTCTTGGCAGTTTCAACAAATGTGTACCGTTTGGCTTACAGTGGAGCACGAGAGAGAAGAGAAGGAGAGAGAAAGAAAAGAAGGGGGGGGTTCTTACTGCCTCAGATGGGCGTCGAGGGCTTCCCACATATCTCCTCTGGCTGAGTGGTTCGCCGCCTGGTGGTTGGCTGTGATGTTGTCTTCCCCCCCGTAGGAATGTTACCCAGTTGAACCAGCGTTTGAAAGTGGCTCTGCTAGGGGTGCTTTTTTTTTATTTTGTCTCTCCCTCTCTCCCAATTTTGGTATTTCCAATTTTTGCTTTTGGGGGATCTGCAGTTCTGGTGCTTTAGGTTGTCGTTTAGGACAGTTGGATGAAATTGAGGAGCTCTCGAAAGGCCAGAAAGGTTTTGGGCATTGCAGAGTAAGCTTTGGCAGAGGATACACAGGGGAGCAATGATTGGGTCACGTGTGAATGTCAGTGAATGGAAGAAAGGGGATGGTGAAGATTGAAAGTTGTAAGAAGGGGTTGGGGATTTTATTGTTGGGGGAGGTTTAAGGGTGGGAGTGTTAAAATGTGTTTATTGTATAAGTGAGGTGATGAATTCTAAATTGTAAATGTTTTAATGAGTTTCAGAACTGCATACCTGTCTTGATAAAGCGGCCTTTTACTCTCACCTGGCCGGGTTTTATTTCACCATTTCGCCCGATATGGAGCATGTGCAGTTTGACCTTTCATGCTGCCAGATGGCTCTTAAAACGTCAGGATCTGGGAGGCCAGAGAGCCGAGTTATAATAAACAGTTATTGAGACAGGCTAGGCCGGTTCGTGCATACCATTCTGGGATGCCCTCCTCTTTGTAACCCAGACAACAGAGCCTGTGGGCTGTACATCAATATGCACAGACGTGTCCTGTATTCACAACCACACCAGCTGCTCGAGCCTTGCGAGATGAGAAATAAGCTCAGTCATAAAATATCCAGAAAACAGGTTCAGGAGGCAAAGAGTATCAATTTTCACAAGTGTGGTAAAAAAACTGCGCTCTTTTTGCTGACACAGTGGGATTCCTGCTTGAAAAGGCTTAATGCTATTTGGCATTCTGTTTATTATTTTATTTTGTATTTTTGCAATTTTAAATTACGCAGACATGGCCCAGAGGCATCAGAGTGATTCAAAACAGTAGTAGGATGCATGTGTTATAGCCTGATCCAGTAATTTAACTTGGATGTTTACATCGGTAAATATGTGCAGGAGTTACCGCGAGACAATTAGAGCCGTTGGTCAAATGTCGTACACAGTTAAAGCATCGAATTAGATGCCTAGAGCAGATCACACAGGCAGAACAGGCACATAACAATCGCTCTCACCAGGATAGACGTCTACTGTTGCCCTTGCTCTATACAAACTGCCGAGTAAGGATGCATGCTCTGACACTACCGTTATTGAGCATGTTTTGCCGTTGCAACGTTATTATTGTGTACTCTGTGCCCAGATTTACTCATTTGTCATGCAACACAACACAGCAACCAACGTTGATGTCCTGCTTTGCACAAGCTGGAAGACACAACAGAGCCATATTTACTACAATTGGCCTGCTGCAGCTGTCACCCCCTGCGATGGCTGCGTTGAGCCATTCACAGACTAGCAACATGGCACAGAGATAAGTATGTGTTGTTACCCTTCCAGTGCACATTCGCATGTAAAGACAAATTCAGAGGGATCCTATGCACTGGGTGTGTGTATTGCACTGCAGCACAAATGCAATGCAGTATTTATTTATTGAGAAATCAGCACATTTTACCCTGTTCACATCTCCTTCCAGTAAGCGTCAGAGCCTGACACAAAGCCTGCTCTATACACAGACCAGGCTATGCATCAAAAGCTGAGTGTTTCCTCTGAACGCCCCTTGATACTAAGAGAAGCAAGGCAGCTCAATGATTTTTTGTTTGCCTGAGAAAAGGGCACACATCAGCGCAAAGCACCGCACCTTTTGCGCGGACAGGCGCGCAACGCCCATTGGGCTCAAAGGGCTTCACCCCCCCCCCCCCCCCCCCTTGTGTGTGTCAGCCCGGGATGAGACAGCTTCCCGGGCACCCACAGCCGCACTCGAGTACTTCACAGGTCTTCAAAAGACCATTTACGTGCTAACCAGGCTTGCCACCCCCTCCCGAAATTTGGCTCTAGTTGCGCCTCTGTGCGCGGCAGTGTAAATGCCATGGGAAACTTTGCGTTGCTTTGTGCTGACGCAAAACCTTAGTAAATCCAAACGTTTCCGTGTGCGGGTAACCAATTGTACCTCTGCTGCCTACGCTGTACCTGTGTGTGGGAAGCTTATACTGCAACGACGCTACCCATACAGAACCCGTAAAAACCCTCACACAGCCGCGGCGCCATGGGCCCTGTGATGAAAGAAAGGAAAATGGATACTGGCCGCGTGTTGCGTGGTAAACTACAATACCCAGTGGGCCCCACAAACTCCTGGACCCCAGGATCACTAATCATGCAGCATCACTGATAGCTACGGGCATTTGCGAGCAGCCAGTATCGCGCACAGGTTCGGTCTGGCCGAACTAGCTGTTCAGTTATTACACTTTGAGGCCTGCTTGGGTTCAGGTAAAGTTCAGAAGCTGGGTATTAAGGAGAGAAAATAGGGACACAGAAAGAGCTGTAATTTCTGTTAGAGGAGTGAGCAGGTGTTGGGGGAGTAGAGAAGGGGGGTGTAGAGGCGGGGGCTGCCAGGTGTCTCCATGGAAACCCGGAGATATGCATTGAACTGGCATTTTCGCAGTCACCTGGGAATAGGCTGTCTCCTTTCCAACCATCTGCTGCCATAGATGCCCCTGGAAGGAGGGGTGCCCTTTGTGTGTCTGTGTGTGTGAGAGGGGGGGGGTGGAGCGGGGTGATATGGATGGAGACTGCAGAGCGAATGGGGAGAAATACGCTGCTGACAGCCCTCAGAGTAATTGTTATGACCGGATGCTGTCCAAACTCAACCCTTTCAGTTATTTTACCATCGAGCTAACGGGCCCCCTTATGGTCATATTTAAAGAAAACTGGACTCCATTTCTTCGTGATTCCATATTTTGGAGCACTGGATTAGAAGCAGTTAGATGTTCATATTTTGACTATGGATTGTCTCACGACAACTTCACAGCACCTGAAGCGCCTCAGAAGATGGCTGGATGATTGCGGGGTAGGAATATGGAAATGAAGGCCCTTTCATGCCTTCTCATTGCTGTGTAGACGCCAAGACGGCGCTTGTTTTGTTCACTTCAGAGTGATGTGAAACGTGAAGAAGTGAGGGGCAGAGGGGACAGTGTCGACGGAATGGTGGACCACGTTGGGAGTAATCAAGTAATGATGGGGAGACGGAGACCAGAGTACTGGACTCATCAGTTGGGGAATAAGTTAGGGGGAGAAGAGAGCAGCGGGAGAATCATGGAAGTAAAGTAAGCTGTGAAAGGGAGAGTGTGGGCCGCAGTGCTTCAAGTGGGCCGGGTCCTGCCGGAGCTCAGCACCGGTAGTTCTTAAAAGGGTCTCTCTCGGGCTCTCCATTTTCGTCCTCACTCTCAAAATCGGAAAAAATCTTACATTTGCAGCAGTTCACTGTTTTTGATGTAACTTAAAAAATGTTGTGGTTCACTATTGCAAAACTCAAAGTGCTTTGCATGAGCATCAACAAGGACATATTCATTAATTTTTTGGTAGACACGGGCGATTAAGTGATTTACCGAGAAACTCAGGATGTTGAGCCAACGCTGAGACTCAAACCTGCTTCCTCAGCTCCAAAGTTAGCATCTCTAGTCATTACGCCTCACCTCGCCCAAGAACTAAAGCATTTTCAATATTATATTCAACGAACCTATAGTTGTATGTATGCGTGTAGTGTATTTATCTTATCCAACTACCAACCTTTGACAAAGCCAATATTCCTGGCTTGTTGTAGGTATAATGTTACTTGTATTATAAATGCGGAGGCAGTAACAGAAGCAGCGAAATGCCAGTCGGGCGGTACATTATACTGAGCACATATTTTTAGCATAATTGTTTTAAGCCACGCCCTTAATTATAACTGCCACGCCCCTTTGAGAGACCCCCCACTTTTTTTCATCCCACTTAAAGCCCTGGTGGGCCGTAAGAAATTAAGTTAAAGTAGAGATGGCTTGAGATGGCACGAAGAGGGGTGGAATTAGAGATTGAGAAAAGATAGAAGTAAATATGGAGAAAGTGAGTAGCGGGGTAGACAATAACAGTAAAAAAAATGAGGAAAATTGAAATAAGGGACACATCGGTTGCAGGTAGCGCGCTCTCTCCTCCTCGGAGCCCACGTGCCGGATCTTATCTTGTCTCATCCCTCCGTGTAGGGCCCCCTTCTGTAATTATTGGGAGCTTTGGCCCACAGTCTATGTTTTAATGTTTTCCCTTTAAGACACTCCCATTTTAATACAATTTCACTTTACCCTAGGTGCCCCACAACCCTCCCCCCTCTTCACAGTCCTGAGAAAGACCCCATTGTAAGGTGGAAATCAACCTACGTTGTCCGGGAGTCAAAACGTCGACATTCCTAGCTAAACTAGCCCACAAACAACGGACAGGTTTTTTACAGTGTTTCATTATATGGGCTAGGTCAACAACTGTAACATCATATGTGGCTAAATAACAAGCATATTGGACGCCAAATGTGAATTGTTTGATTGCACCAATCCTTTTATCTGTCCACATCACTTCATCCTTCACCAAATTCACATACTTTCCCCATTACCCCCCTTCCTTCTTTCTAGGCACATTGCCAATGCATTCCTAAAAGTATTGTTTCATATATTTGCAAAGACGAGGGTGTGATTAAACAACACCTCTCAGCCATTTAGTGTATAGATTTCTTTGTATGTTTGTGAATAATTGTGTAAACGTCCTTGATTCTTAACATTGTTTACTGGGACCGACTTTTTCTGCACTGCTGAATACCCAGGACCCAGTACCATTGGGTTTACCCTAAGTGTAATGACTTCGGTTGGGCAGAACAAAAGAAGATGCCCAAGGAAAGCAATTGACTGAAAAGGAGAAGGAAGAATGGGCACAGGATAGGGCAGGAGGTAAGGTGTACCCGGTGGAAGAATGGAAGTATAACAGAGAGACAAGGAGTACATTGGGGAGGCGCAGTCTGCGTACACAAAGGCCGGTCAATAGGTACTTGCGGGCTTGGGGAAGGGGCATAGGAGTTTGACTCAATGTAAGATGAGGTGAGCAGAAGGGAGAGCATTTACTAGGAACTGAAGCAAAGAAAGGGACAGTAGGAAGGGCAGTCAAGGCGGGGTTTTGGTATACAAAGAATTGTAGTTAATTTCTTGCCATTATATGGGGAAAAGTCTCAATGGCCATTGAGAAAATATTTTTTGTGGCACTCATAGAAGACTTAGATGTGCACAGGAGTTTTCTGCTATTACTTCATCTTTGTATTTAGCAGAATTTAACAGCATTGGCAAAGCCATTAGGTCTCGCCTATATCTATATTGCAGCCCTTCTGTCGTTGCCAATGTTTTTTTGCCAATGTCGGTCAGCACGAGCAAAGTAAAAGTTACTGGAAAAGCATAACAGCATCAGCAAGAAAAAACAAAAAAAGTGATGATAAATAAGCATTTATGCTCCATGATATATGGGTGCTTCCCATGTTTCACAATGGACCAAGATGGGCAGCCAATTTTGTAACAATGTATTTACTGTGCCAACAGTGCGATGCCCATCGTAGAATGGTAAATAAAAAAAAATATATTGGCTTAAGTGTATTTTTTAGGTTGAGCACACCAGACTGCTCAAGCTGGTTGAAAAAGACCAATTGTAGGATTAGATGGAATTTACAAGGGGCTTACAGCCAGTGCATAGGTTGCAATTGGTTTGCTATATTGTCACTGTAATTTGCTTGCTTCATATTCAATGGCTTTCCTTGTCTCAGCTTGTCCATATTTTGTTTGTCCCTCTCCTGGAGCACGGCCTATTTACTATTTCTGTGATTGAATGCCTTCTATCCTTCCACTGCCCACTTTTAGGGAACTTTTTTGTCTTTTTAGTTAATTGCTCCAGGAGAGCTATGCTGTTTTCCTGTTTTGTCCTGTACCTTGTGTGCTCCTTTCAAAAATACCTACTCCACGCTACATATTTCTGTCCTATGTACTTCTTCCCGCCCCATCGCATTCTGTCTTGTTCTCCCGTTCGTGTGCTCCCCCAATGCACACCCCCACGATAATTGTTTCTCTCGAGTACTTCTTCCCGCCCCTTTACACTTCATGTTGTTCTTGTTCCTGAGTGCTTCCCTCCCACTACCTTTGCTGCTGTCTTTGGTGTGCTTCTTGATTTTCCTTCATCCCCTGCACTCTTTGTTCTTTTCTCCACCACCCACTGCACTCTGTGTTCTTCTCTCCATAAGTGCTTCTTTCCCCATTACCCAAATCACTGCTCCCATTTGCTCATCTTTTAAACCAAACTCCTTTTTTAGGTCTCGCTGAGCCAGCGCATGCACTGCTCTGCGAGAAATTTAGTGTGTGGGATTTCAAAGTGCTGCCACAGGCTTTTGGTGGCCTAGCTCTTGTGTTCACATGGGCGTGCACGCACGCAGCCGCCATCTGTCTTTGATCGCAATCGTGATCACTTTCACTTTCGCGGGCGGCGCAGCCGTTTTACTTTCACGGCCGCGCGGCCAATGCTTGTTAAAAATAGAGAGTAGCACCATTGCATTCTTCATATTGGTATTTATAATTCTTTCTCCGTTACTTCCTGTTTGTCCTTTTCAAATAATCTATCACCCTATAACAGGTTGTATCTTATTATCTGATCAGAGTTGTTTAAATGTAGAATTTTAGGATACTTCAAACAAAGGTGCAAAACAAAAGTCAGCTTCAAGTGCTTTAGAGGAGAGCCTGGAAATCTAATGGAATTTTAGTACCTTTTCACAAACATCTACTAATGCTTCTACAGAGCAGGTATGGGCTAACCTTCATGATAGAAGGAGTACATTAAGGCTTAGGATCTATTGCAAAAATCACAGCGGGACTCCAAAATGATCTATTTTTCTATGTGAACTATTCCGTTTTTCTTCACACTACTTAGGACACACCGTTGTCTCACCCTGCCGACATTGCAGCATTGCGGATGATCTTTGCCGTGTTGCGGATGAACTTTGCCTGTGCCGGGGCCCAGAGTCGGTGCTGTAGCCATGGCTGGCGTCCTGTGGGGGACTGCCAGCTGGGCTTTGCTGGAATTTGTTTTCCAGGCGTAGGGACTGAATCATTCCTCCCATCCCCCCTGTGTTAGTGCCTAGGTCATTGCATGAGTACATGGGTGGTGACCGGATGATTAGAGTGCTGCAAGGACAGTGCATGGCGATTTTATAACTGCTTAGGTTTTGGCGGAGTGATTGGACAAGTACATGATGCTGGATGGGTGATTTTAGGAGTGCATGGGTAGTGACAGAGGGATTTCTGGACTGCATAGGTACCACCTGGGTAATGGGAGGAATGAATCAGGACTGGGTAGGTGGTTAGAGGTCTTCATGGGTAGTGCACAGGGGATTGTAGCAGTGCATGTGTTAGTGCCTGAGTCATTCTATGAGTACATGGGTACTGACTGGAAGATTAGAGTACTGCAAGGAGAGTGCATGGTGAATTTACAAGTGCTTGGGTTTTGGTGGAGTGATTGGATAAGTACATGGTGCTGGTTGAATGATTAAAAGAGTGCATGGGTACTGACAGGGCGATAGCTGGACTGCATGGGTAGTGCCCAAAGGATTGTAGCAGTGTATGTGTTAGTGCCTGGGTCATTGCTTAAGTACATGGGTACTTATTGGATGATTAGAGTACTGCAAGGACAGTGCATGGTGAATTTATAAGTGTCTGGGTTTTGGCAGAGTGATTGGATAAGTACCTGGTGCTCGCTGGGTGATTGGAGGAGTGGATGGGTAGTGACAAGGCGATGGCTGGACTGCATGGATCCTGCTCAGGGTATTGTAGCAGTGCATGAGTTAGTGCATGGGTCATTGCATGAGTGCATGGGTATTGACTGGATGATTAGAGTACTACAAGGAGAGTGCATGGAGAATTTATAAGTGCTTGGGTTTGGCGGGGTGATTGCATAAGTACACACATGTCACATCAGGCCCCGCCCCCTCCCTTCACCCCTATGCAAACACGCCCCTGGCGGGTTTTAAGTCAGGGGATTAATTCCCCTGGAATCCTGAACGTCCCTGGGGTCCAACTAGCCCACCAGGTACCTCCAGTAAGCGCCACAGAGCTGCGTTGCAGAGAGGTGGTCTGAGGCCATGCCTCTTTTTACACCTACATTGCAGAGAGGTGTAAAAAGGGGGGTGGCCTCTGAACACCTCTCTGCAATGCAGCTCCCTGGTGCATACTGAAGGTACCTGGTGGGCTAGTTGGCCCCAGTGACAGTCAGGATTCAAGGGGACATAATCCTCCAACTTAAAACGCGCCACAGGGCGCGTTTGCACACTTGTCACATCAGACCTCTCCCCCTCCCTGCACCACTGTGCAAACTCGCCCCCTGGTGCATTGTAAAATGGGGGATTAACTCCCCTTGAGTCCTATGGGTCCCTAGGGGTCAACTAGCTCACCAGCTACCCCCAGTTAGCGCCACAGAGCTGCGTTGCAGAGAGGTATAAAAAAGGGCGTGGCCTCTCAACACCTCTCTGCAACGCAGCTCCCTGGAGCATACTGGAGGTACCTGGTGGGCTAGTTCGCCCCGAAGGACCCTCAGTATTCAAGGGACATTAATTCCCCAACTTACAACGAACCAGGGGGGCGCGTTTGCTGAGTGCTGCATGGAGGGGGCGGGGCCTAACTGCGATGCCAGCTCCTTTTTTATTTTATTTTTATTTTACAAGGGGGCTGAGTGGCCCCTCCTTCTTTTACATTAATTGGGGCCCAAGGGACCCCATCCCCTAGGGCCTGCTCTTTTTCCCAAAACATTTTTTAAACGGAAGGGCGTCAAGTGGCCCCCCTCCCCAGGCCAATTACAGCCCTAGGGACCCCATCCCCCGGGGCATGGCCCCATATATATATCTTAATACATTTTTTAAGGAGGGGGTTGCGTGGCCCCCCCTTCTGAGGCCTCTATTGGCTCCAGGGACCCAATCCCCCGGGGCAGTGCCTCTTTTATTATTTTTATGGAGGGAGGGGGGCCACGTGGGCCCCCTACACACGTGACCCCCCTCCTGAGGCCTCTATTGATCCTGGGGACCCCATCCCCAGGGGCCGGCCTTTATTTATTTATTATTTTTTATTTGGGGAGGGGGGCCGGTGTGGCCCCCCTCCTGGGCCACTTCTGGCCCCGGGAACCCCATCCCAATCCGTTGGGGACCGAGAGGGGAGCTCCAATTCCCCCACGGTCCCGCTGGCTCCCCGCCTCCTGCGGGAGCCAGCATTGCTTTTCCACATGGGGAGCTGCTGACATGCAGCTCCCCATGTGGAAAAGCAATCTGCTTTGGGTTTTGGAAGCAAGAGCAGGTTTCCCATGGCTCGGGGGTCTGTAACGGACCCCGCATTTGTATTTTAGTGCACCAGGGAGGTGGTGGTCCCTGGGGCGTGTGGGGGGCTAGAGCCCCCCCACACAAGTTTATTTTTTCCTTTTTTAAAAGCCCCAAGGGGTGGCGGTCCCCAGGGCAGTGGGGGTGCTGTGTGCCCCTGCGAATAATTATTAAAAGCCCCAGAGGTGGCGGTCCCCGGGGCTGCGGGAGGGCTGAGTACCCTCCCGCATATAATATTAAGCAAGCCCCAGGGGTGGTGGCCCCCGGGGTTGCGGGAGAGCCGAGTGCCCTCCTGCACATAATATTAAGCAAGCCCCAGGGGGTGGTGGTTCTCGGGGCTGCGAGGCCCCCGCATATATTTGTTGGAAATGCCCCCGTGGACCTGGCCCACCTGGGGGCCTCAATTAAATGAAGCGCTGGAGCCTGCGCTTCATTGAAAAAAACATTTTTGGCGGGATTCGCAAACTCAACGCAAATTTTGCAAATAAAAAAAATGCTTTTTTTGGCCCTGGGGGTCCTTGTGGGACCCCCTGAGTAGGCATAAGGAGTCAGGGTGTTTCTACCCTGCCCCCTTTTCTTGTTTTTCAACCTTGTTTCACTGTTTCGTTGTGACTCGTTCTACCGAGTCACAAGATGACTGCCAACACTTCCTGGTTTGGAATGTTGACAGCCAATTAGAATAAAGCTTGTGGTCGAGGGGTCGCGAACCCCCTACGGCCATAGATATCAATATTATTATTTTTTGATTTTCACAGCAACTACTAAACGGATTTGCACCATTTTACAAAAGGTCGCTTTCAGAACACAGAACTACCTTTTTGCCAAATTCGGGGTAATTCGGTTCAGTAATTTCGGCTGTAGCCGTTCCCAAATTTTCCTAGGAGAAATTGATTTTTGGACTCTAATTTTTTTTTAATTTCTCAGCAACTACTGAACGGATTTACACCATTTGAAAAAAAGGTGGCTTTCTGAACCAAGCTCCACCTTTTTGCAAAATTTGGGGTAATTCCGTTCAGCAGTTCGGGCTGTAGCCCGTCTCAAAATTTCCCATGGAAATTAACATGGGGAAAACACAGTTTGGGACTCCCCTTTTTTCTCAGCCCCCGCTTGACAAATCACCCCCAAACTTTCAGGATAGGAGCTGACCTGGATAGACCTTGTTTTGGGGAGAATTTCCCGAAGATTCGTCAAACGACGCCAAAGTTATTAGCAAATCAAAAAATGCTTTTCCTATGGAAACTAGGTTCTAACTAGAACTATCTACTGGAGACCGCCAGTAGGTAAAATATATATATATATATATATATATATATATATATATATATATATATATATATATATATATATATATATTCCAACAAACCCCTTTCTCACGTATAAAAGAAAGAAACCCGGGCCACTTCGAGTTTGCAAAGCGTACTTTTAATTTACAAACGGCTTGTCTCGACGCGTTTCGCAGGCGAACCTGCTTTCTCACGAGAACGAGCAAACTGAATGACATGCATTATATAGTCACATGGTATTAGCGTCATACCAAAGGTAATAGACAACAGACTTCATGGTTTACATTCGGGCTATGGTCAAAAAATATCATTCCTGCATGCACATATATAAAGGCAACACTGAAAAAATGTAAAGTAACATCAGGTAAAGTTCATCTCATGGAACAAGTGCTCTAAATTCTAAACTCCTTAGACGCAATAGGCCAATCAATGCATTGTGTCTCTGGTTCACCTAATCTATAGACTATTAAATACGCGCAGGCAGCGCAATCTCGAATTTAGAGCACTTGTTCCATGAGATGAACTTTACCTGATGTTACTTTACATGTTTTCAGTGTTGCCTTTATATATGTGCACGCAGGAATGATATTTTTTGACCATAGCCCGAATGTAAACCATGAAGTCTGTTGTCTATTACCTTTGGTATGACGCTAATACCATGTGACTATATAATGCATGTCATTCAGTTTGCTCGTTCTCGTGAGAAAGCAGGTTCACCTGCGAAACGCGTCGAGACAAGCCGTTTGTAAATTAAAAGTACGCTTTGCAAACTCGAAGTGGCACGGATTTCGTTCTTTTCTACGTGAGAAAGTGGTTTGTTGGAACATTTGGGAGTCGCTACCCCGTCCGAGGCCCGCCACTGAAAGCGGCAGGGATCCGAAGCGAACTTGTTTCTTGGATATATATATATATATATATATATATATATATATATATATATATATATATATATATATATTACCTACTGGCGGTTGCCAGTAGGTAGTTATAGTTAGGATTGTTTTCCATAGGAAATCCGCAACATTCTATTGGGAATAACTTTGGCGCCGGTGGACGAATCTTCGTGATTTTCTCAAATAAGATGGCCCGCTCCGCTCCGCTCCTTCCCTGAAAGTTTGGGGGGGATTCGTTAAGCGGGGGCCGAGATATTTGGGGGGTCCCAAAACGTGTTTTCCCCATGTTAATTTCCATAGGGCGGTTGGACTCACTTTTAGCCCGAACGGCTGAATGGATTCCTATGAAACTTGGCAAAATTGTAGGGACTGGTCGCCCGATGTGCCTTTGCTATGTCTCAAGATATGTGCTCCAGAGGATTTTGAGTAATTTAGGTTAAAAAAATATATATATCTGTAAGCGCGCCCCGGTACGCGCACCCGGCGCGTAACGCGAGTTCGCGCGCTGAAAGCTGATTGGCTCTCGGGTGTCTGTCAACATTCCAAACAGTCCGGAGCGGCCGCCATCTTGTGTCTCGGTAGGATCGAGACACAAGAGGTGGCAAAAACAAAGTGGGAAATGACCATAAGGGGGCAGGGTAGACCCCCCTGACCCCCTAGGTTTGATGTGGGGGCCATAAAAGGGCCCCGCGGGGCAAAAAAAAAATCGATTTTCGCGGTGGGAGCGCCCGGTACGCGCACCGGGGAGCGTACCAGGGAGCGTACCAAGGGGAAAACCCAGTGAAACAGTAAAATAATAATTTAAAGTGCTTAGAGGTAGGGTAGCGTTGCATAGAGTTGTTGTGTTGTGTGGGTGATTTAAGTACCAGCATGTAGGTACCAATACAGAGTCTTAAATTCAATGTACACTGTCTCCTCTGTAGATATCTTGCATGTTGTTACAGAAGTTATTGTGGTATATGGAATCCATATCATAGTGTGTCAGGAAAGCAGAAACAGATCCTTTAAGCACTCCTTGAGAAAGCCTATGGGATCATGGATAGTCTACCCTGCTCCCTTATGATATTTTCAAGTATTACATTTTACTCTCTTCTGAATCTACACAAAATTGGTGGTGATATGGTGCATTAGAGACAGACAGTGAGAGAAAGAAGGCTGCAGATCAAAAAGAGATGTCAAATACACATTCGAGATAATATAGTAAGAGAAAGGAAGTAACTATGAGCAAACTTACTATGTAACACAAAAAAGTTGTATAGTATGCACAGTATACTGGTAGTGTCACTTTATATTATAATCATTTTGGTACTACTTCATGAATTACATATAAAAATGAATAATGTCTAAAACTATTTTTAATTATTAAATAGTAATTTATTATTCTGCATTTTCATAATTTAATAACACTTGCAACATTTCATTATCCGAAATCTCCTCCAAATTTGTACTGTATGATTCCATATTATCTACACAGTCTATGAATTCTTGGTCAAGAGACTCATCTAGGAAGTCAAATAAATCTTCTTGAAGAATTTCTTCATCAGTTATTTTGAAATGAATCTGCTCATCAGTTATTTCGAAAGAAATATTGTTGGTCTGTGGTGTATCTTCCATTTTCTTGCTGTAAATTGCATAAAAAATAACTATATCAGTAGAGTTAGGGCACTGTTGGGTTTGAGTTCAGAGAGGTACTTCTGAGTTTTTAACAGTGAAGTTATCTTTGGGCAGTGTATGGTATGAGGTAGGAAGTAGAAATATAAAAAAGTGTATGTGAAGAAGCCTAAGTAAATTCATAATTATACCAGAGAAGCCTAACTCAAACCATAACTATAACAGAGAAGCCTATCTCAATCTATAACTATAACAGAGGGACAGTAAATAACTATGAGAAAACGTTTTTACAAATTAACTTAAAGTGCCCCTTACAAATTAACAACTTACCTTATTAAAAGGTGATGAAGATAAATGGAGAAAATTCTTTCAAGATGTACCTCAGGTAGTTGTAGTCAAAATGGCCGTGTTTCCCTCTCATTTTTCATATATATTCATGTACATAACCAATCAAATATCAGGAAAAAAAAGTAGAAAATGAAAGTAACATTTTAATTGGTTGTAAATCCTAACACTTCATATGTGTTTTTGTCATGTAATTTACCTCAGGATATTTAGACAGGGCTACAGCTCAAACGTCTCAATGGAATTCTACCATATTTGGGAAAATGGTAGGGACTGGTATGTAGTAGGGCCTATTCTATATCTGGTGAAAGTCTCTCCAGTGGTTTTTATGTAAATTAACTTTTAAAACTTGTTGGGAGCGTTTACGGGTGCGCGCCCCGGTACGCGTACCGGCAGCGCTACGGGAGTCCTCCATCTTGTGTTTCGGTAGATTTGAGACACAAGATGGAGGACAAACAACGTTGGGAATGGGTAAAAGGGGACACGGTAGACACCCCCTGACCCCCTAGGTTTTCTGAGGGGGGCTTAGGAGGCCCATATAGGCCAAAAGAAAAAAAATAATTAATTTTTCGCGGGGGAAGCGCCCGGTACACGTACCGGGGAGCGTACCGGGGAGCGTACTTTGGTGAAAAGCAATGAAAAAAGTTAGAGTAAAATAATCATTTTGAGTGATCAGAGGTAGGGTAGCCCTGAAAAGAGCTTTTGGGTTCTGTGGCTGATTTAGGTACCTACAAGTAGGTTCCAATGCACAGTCTTAAATTCAGGAGGAATATTCTATTCCCCTCATCTGAGAAGTGCACACAATCTGCTCTGTAGATATCTTGCATGTTGTAACGCAAGTTATTGTTGTATATTGAACCCATTCCATAGTCTCTCATGTAAGCAGAAACAGATTTATTCACATGTTTCCGTGGTTTCTCAAATTGTGGACAAAATTGGTTGGACTACTTCCATTTCTGTCTTTGGCATATATTGGAAAATACCAAGGCAGTTTGAGGAAAAAGTGCCATCAATTGCTCAAAGATGTCGTTTAAAAGCATTTCCAGACCTACCCCAGTCAAAGTGCCTAAGTCATTTCCACCACAGTGCAGAATTATGAGGTGAGGGTGTGGCAGATGCAAAAAGGTTTTCACCAATGGTATCAATTGATGACATCTCAATCCTCTCTGGCCAATCCATTTGATGTCCACATTTGGTCAATCAATCAATCAATCACAGACATTTATATAGCGCACTACTCACCCGGAGGGTCTCAAGGCGCTAGGGGGGGGGGGGAGTGCTGCTACTGCTCGAATAGCCAGGTCTTGAGCTTCTTCCTGAAGGAGAGGTGGTCCTGGGTCAGGCGCAGGTCGGTCGGGAGGGAGTTCCAGGTCTTGGCGGCCAGGTAGGAGAAGGACCTTCCTCCTGTTGTCGTTCTTCGGATGCGGGGGACGGCGGCGAGGGCGTGGCTGGCTGATCGGAGATGTCGTTTGGGAGCGTAGAAGTTGATGCGGTTGATGAGGTAGCTCGGGCCTTGATCGTGTAGGGCTTTGTGTGCGTGGGTGAGGAGGCGGAAGGTGATTCTTTTGTTGACGGGGAGCCAATGCAGGTCTCTCAGATGTCCGGAGATGTGGCTGTGTCGTGGGATGTCGAGGATGAGTCTGGCTGAGGCGTTCTGGATCCGCTGGAGTCTCTTCTGGAGCTTGGCGGTGGTTCCGGCGTAGAGGGCGTTGCCGTAGTCCAGTCGGCTGGTGACGAGGGCCTGGGTGACCGTCTTCCTGGTCTCGGTGGGGATCCACCGGAAGATCTTCCGTAGCATGCGCAGGATGTTGAAGCATGACGAGGAGACGACGTTGACTTGTCTGGTCATGGTGAGGGAGGAGTCCAGGATGAAGCCCAGGTTGCGTGCGTGGTCTGTCGGTTTGGGTGCGCTGCCCAGGGCGGGGGGCCACCAGGAGTCGTCCCAGGCGGAGGGCGAGGAACCCAGGATGAGGACTTCCGTCTTGTCTGAGTTCAGTTTCAGGCGGCTGGTCGTCATCCACTCGGCTACGTCTTTCATCCCTTCGTGGAGGTTGGCTCTGGCGGCGGCGGGGTCGTTGGTCAGGGAGAGGATCAGCTGGGTGTCGTCAGCGTAGGAGATGATGTTGAGGCTGTGTTGGCGTGCGATGGCCGCGAGGGGGCTCATGTAGATGTTGAAGAGGGTGGGGCTCAGCGAGGATCCCTGAGGGACGCCGCAGATGACTTCGGTGGCCTCTGACTTGTTAGGTGGTAGACGGACTCTCTGTGTTCTTCCGTCGAGGAAGGAGATGATCCATTCCAGTGCCTTCTCCCGGATTCCGACGCTGCTGAGGCGCTGCACTAGGGTGCGGTGGCAGACAGTGTTGAATGCTGCGGAGAGGTCTAGGAGGATGAGGGCCGCTGTTTCTCCGTTGTCCATCAGGGTTCGGATGTCATCGGTGGCAGCGATGAGGGCGGTCTCGGTGCTGTGGTTGGCTCGGAAGCCAGACTGTGAGGGGTCGAGGGATCCATTCGTCACGAGGAAGGCGGCCAGCTGCTTGTTGACGGTCTTCTCGAGGACGATCAAGGTTGGGAAAATTTCTGGTAGCTGCATACCTTTGAGCCCAGTGGATGTAGCTATGTCCAATAATCCAGACAGAATACATGGTGAGAGGAGGTTCTGGTGCAGTCAGAGGAAGTGTGGGAATGAAATGGCAGTTGGAACAGTAGGAGTTTGCAAAAAAAAACTGTGGAGTTTCAGTGCTCTCAATCACAAGCAATGATTGGTGGATTCAGATAGTTGAAAACTGAAAGTTAGGGTGCATGCTTCTGTTCTGTGAAAGAAGTAATTTGAATGCTTAAGTAAAAGTCATTTAAAGAAACATAGCACCGGATAAACTGGTGTATTGAGAGGTCAAACATCCTTGATGAGTTCATTTGCAACATTGTAGAATAAACTTTTAAACCTGAGAGTTCAGTGAGGAGGGAGTTGCTATGGTAACTGGTAGAAAGGGCTGAGGGGGGAAGGCTGTTGGTTTGAAAATAGAGAGGGAAGAGTTTTAATTGGTTAACATGAGGGATATGTGTGTAGAATTAGAGGTTTTCTGTGCCATTCATGTTTGCAGTGCCTGGAGTACATACCTTTTGCTCTGCTAAAGAAATATTGGTGTGTGTGTCTGACACTGTTCTCAATCTACCAAAGCATTTGTAAAGGTGAGTAATGATTCATTTAATATAGATAGAGACTTGTATACTCTATGGAGAAGATTTGGAAGCAAAATGTGTTTTTTTTAATGTGACTTTCTTCATGTTTTTTGAACATGCTTGATAAAAATTTGTTGCTGGAAAGAGGAATTGTATTTTGTAAAAATGTGAAGTTTCAGTAGTGACCTGGAATGCTTGTACATATGACCTGCACTTTGTTTCTAAAATGTTATTTAAAAAACGATTTTGGGGCAAATGAATGGCTTTTACATTTTTGAGAAGGAATAAATAGTGTCTGCATAATTAAATAAATATATTTGAACCATTCACAATCATGTCACCTGTGTTACCTCAGATTAGGAAGCACGTTGAGCTTCTTTGCTGTTGGTTTGTGTCATGTTTTTTGATAATGCTTGGTATCAACATTTGCAAGATAGAGGATTTGTATTTTGTGAAATAGTGAGGTTTTACTAGTGAAAATGAGTGCTTGTACATAGGATCTGCGCACTGTTTCTTAAATGTTATTTAAAAAACGATTTTGGGGCACATGAATGGCTTTTACATTTTTGAGAAGGAATAAATAGTGTCTGCAAGATTAAATAAATATATTTGAACCTTTCACAATCATGTCACCTGTGTTACCTCAGATTAGGAAGCACATTGAGCTTCTTTGCTGTTGTTTTGTGTCATATTTTTTGATAATGCTTGCTAGGAATGTTTGCAAGAGAGAGGAAATGTATTTTGTGAAATATTGAAGTTTCAGTAGTGACCTGTAATGCTTGTACATATGACCTGCACTTTGTTTCTAAAATGTTATTTAAAAAATGATTTTGGGGCAAATGAATGGCTTTTACATTTTTGAGAAGGAATAAATAGTGTCTGCATGATTAAATAAATATATTTCAACCATTCACAATCATGTCACCTGTCTTACCTCACATTAGGAAGCATCTTGAGCTTCTTTGCTGTTGGTTTGTGTCATGTTTTTTGATAATGCTTGGTATCAACATTTGCAAGATAGAGGATTTGTATTTTGTGAAATAGTGAGGTTTCACTAGTGAAAATGAATGCTTGTACATTGGATCTGCGCACTGGTTCTTAAATGTTATTTAAAAAATGATTTTGGGGCAAATGAATGGCTTTTACATTTTTGAGAAGGAATAAATAGTGTCTGCATGATTAAATAAATATATTTGAACCATTCACAATCATGTCACCTGTGTTACCTCAGATTAAGAAGCACATTGAGCTTCTTTGCTGTTGGTTTGTGTCATGTTTTTTGATAATGCTTGGTATCAACATTTGCAAGATAGAGGATTTGTATTTTGAGAAATAGTGAGGTTTCACCAGTGAAAATGAATGCTTGTACATAGGATCTGCGCACTGTTTCTTAAATGTTATTTAAAAAACGATTTTGGGGCAAATTAATGGCTTTTACATTTTTGAGAAAGAATAAATAGTGTCTGCATGATTAAATAAATATATTTGAACCTTTCACAATCATGTCACCTGTGTTACCTCAGATTAGAAAGCACATTGAGCTTCTTTGCTGTTGTTTTGTGTCATGTTTTTTGATAATGCTTGCTAGGAATGTTTGCAAGAGAGAGGAAATGTATTTTGTGAAATATTGAAGTTTCAGTAGTGACCTAGAATGCTTGTACATATGACCTGCACTTTGTTTCTAAAATGTTATTTAAAAAACGATTTTGGTGCAAATGAATGGCTTTTACATTTTTGAGAAGGAATAAATAGTGTCTGCATGATTAAATACATATATTTGAACCATTCACAATCATGTCACCTGTGTTACCTCAGATTAGGAAGCACGTTGAGCTTCTTTGCTGTTGGTTTGTGTTATGTTTTTTGATAATGCTTGGTATCAACATTTGCAAGATAGAGGATTTGTATTTTGTTAAATAGTGAGGTTTCAGTAGTGAAATTGAATGCTTGTACATAGGACCTGCGCTCTTTTTCTAAAATGTTATTCAAAAAACGATTTTGGGGCAGATGAATGGCTTTCACATTTTTGAGAAGGAATAAATAGTGTCTGCAAGATTAAATAGATATATTTGAACCTTTCATAATCATGTCACCTGTGTTTTCTCAGATTAGGAAGTAGATTGTGCAGATGAGGTGAGGCATGTGCAGGGGTGCCAAGGAGATGAGGCCTGTGTCCATGAGTGCAGTGTAGAGGACTCACATCCTCTGACTCTTGGACAAGACTCATCTCCTCTGTGCCCCTTGGACAGGCCTCAATGTATTGGGTATAATTGATGGTAACAGGGTGCAGATGAGGTGAGGCGTGTCCAGGGGTGTAGATGAGCTGAGGCCTGTCTAGGGGTGCAGATGAGGGAGGTTTGTTCAGGGTTGAAGATGAGGTGAGGATTGTCCAGGGGTGCAGAGGAGGTGAGGCCTGTGTTCAAGAGTGTAGTGGGAGAGAAGCCTGTCCAGGGGTGCAAAGGAGGTGAGACCTGTGTCTAAGAGTGCAGTGGGGGAGAGGCTTCATGAAGTGCATTCCACTGCCCTCTTAGACACAGGCCTTAACACCTCTGCTCCCCTGGACAGGCCTCACCTCATCTGCACTCCTGCTTAGGCCTCACCTTATCTGCATTCTGTTACCATCAATTATACCCAATACATTGAGGCCTGTCCAGGGTGCACGGAGGAGGTGAGGATTGTTCAAGGGTCAGAGGAGGTGAGTCCTGTCCAATGCACTCTTCGACACAGGCCTTACCTCCTCTGCACCCCTGGACAGGCCTCACCTCATGTGCACAATGTACTTACTAATCTGAGAAAACACAGGTGACATGATTGTGAAAGGTTCAAATATATCTATTTACTCTTGCGGACACTATTTATTCCTTCTCAAAAATGTAAAAGCTATTCATTTGCCCCAAAATCGTTTTTCCAATAACATTCAAGAAACAGAGCGCTCGTCCTATGTACAAGCATTCGATTTGTAAGCATATTGTGCAGATGAGGTGAGGCTTGTCCAGGGGTGCAGAGGAGGTAAGTCCTGTCCACAGCATTGTTGGACACAGGACTTATCTCCTCTGCACCCTTGGACAGGCCTCACCTCATCTGCACAATCTGCTTACTAATAAACACAGGTGACATGATTGTGAAATGTGCTAATATATTTTTTTAATCATGCAGATACTATCTAATCCTTGTCAATAATGTAAAACCAATTCATGTGCCCGAAATCTTTTTTTAAATAACATTTACAAATTAGAGCACAGGTCATATGTATAAGCATTACACTACTGAAATCTCACTCATTTACAAAATACAATTCCTTTATGCACCAAGATTTCTTTACCAAGCATTATCAACAATGTATTAGTCTCTATTATATTGTCTTCCTGACTTACTCTATTTTTCCACGTGTCCCCTTGTAACACCCTCTCTCTGACTTATTCCTTTTACATCCTGACTCTGTATTACACTCTCTTACACTCTCTCTTTGATTTACTTTCTCTTACACCTTGTCTCTAATTTATTCCCTCTCTCTCTTTTTTACAGCAATTTGTAAGTCATATTTTCTCTTACATCCTCTTCCTGATTTACTCCGTCTTACAACCTTTCTCTTTGTAACATTCTCTCCCAGACTTACTCCCTATTACACCTTTTGTCTGTTTTACACCCTCTCTCCCTCTTTATGACTTTTTTATTCTCTTCCTCTCTTTGTGTTACACCCTCTGTCTGATTTACTCCTTGTTACATCCTCTCTCTGATTTACTTCCTCTTACACCCTCTCTCAAAGTTACTATCTCTCTCTCCCTTTTACAGCCTCTCTGTGTTTTAGTCTCTTTTACATCCTCTCCCGTTCTAATACCCTCTCTCTGTCTTACATCCTCTTACACCCTTTCCCTATCTTCCATCCTGTTACATCCTTTTTTTGACTTACTCCCTTTCTCCCTTTCTTTGACTTACTCCCTCTCCCTATTACATCCTTTCTCTATCGTACAACATATTATACACTCTCTCTGTCTTACTCCTTCTCTATGTTTTACTCCCTCTACTTGTTTCTTTGTCTGACTCTCTCTTTCTCTTTGTTTTACTCCCTCTAACTCTTTTTCTCAATTTTACTCCTAGTTACATAGTTGCTGTGGTATAAACTTAGATATGTTGTAAACTAGTGTTTATATCATTTGGTTATTGTCATTGCTTTGTTGTTTGGTAATAGTGGTGTATAATGTGTTTTATTTTTTTTGTTTACCACAGATTGAAAACAAGATTTCAAAAGTAAGGAAATATGCCGTCAAGGCAAAGGAGAAGGAAAGATGCCAAGCGGAAAAAATCAAAAACAGCAACGGAATTAAAGCAGTCGTCTACAACAAATACTTCAAAAAAACAGGAAAAAAGCTCCTGGTAAGACAACTAAGTCTTTCTTTCGGAACATATGTAGATAAAAAAAAATGTTGATGAGGATCAGAATATACAGAAGGAGAGACCAAATTTGAAAAGGAAGGAGAGGCCACCCAAAAATGTTACTACTTGAGCAGGAGAGAATATTATGTATAGGAATAGAAGGCGAAACCAATTTAGGGACATTCGTAAACGAATGTTTCGCAATAGGGTGGTTTTACATTTGTTAAAAAATATTAAAAAAGGTAAACAGAGAGCTGCTTTTTATAAGAAAAAGAAAAGTGTAGAGAAGATTGTTCATCAGGCTTTTGAACTTAAGAAAAAATTATTTATTTTAGGTATCAATAGAATTAGGACACTTAACAAGACAATTGATGTTTTCAAATCAAAGAGTAGATGCAAAAGAGTAATTAATCGGACTAATTTTTGTAAAGTTTTTTCTTGAGAATGGATGCATAGTTCAAGTTGTGAGCCATTTTTTAATGAGGAGAGTTACTTCCAGGAGAATGATTTGGTGCATGCAGTTGACACCAGTGGTCGAGCATATGAGGTGAAAGACGGTTGTCCGATTGAAAAAGAGAAACTTGTGCCTAGAAATGCAGAAGAGGTGTTAACTGATGAAGTTTTAGGGAGACGTACTAAGGGTCCAGTGCACACTTGGAAGTGTAGTAGTATTTGTAGTGTGCGACAGGAATCAATCGATTTGCTTCGTAATTTCTTACGTACATATAGTAAGAAAAGTCTAAAACAGAAAATGAAGATGTTGCAAGACTTAGATCCTTGCAGAGTGAGAGAAAACACAGGTTTGCAAGGGCATTTACTGGCTTGTCTTTCTAGAAAAGTATGTCAGAGTGTTTTTCATCATTTTAGGATGTTAGCAGTGCATCATAACAAAATGAGGAAATTAGTGAGAATGTTGTATTATGCAAAAAGTCCAGCACTTAGGCTTAAACAGTTAAACAGTGCTCTTTTGCATGGAACTGAATTAGATGTGAAGAAGATTTGTGAAGATATTGAGATTTGTTACTTTGGTGAAAAAGAGGACAGTGTAGAAATTGACACAGTAATAGAAGGTAATGTGGAAGACAATGTACACATTTCAAGTACAGAAAAGTTTGACCAGGAAATCACCAAGTTTAAGGTGAAATCAAGTGAAATACCTAATTTTACTTGTGTGTGTTGTCGACGAACTCATTATAAGATTCAGACTAGGTTAGTTGATTTATATGCAGAAAGTGAAATGGAAAATAATACTGAATGGAAGAATTTTGCAACTTTTTTGTTGGTGGAGAATTCTTTTGATTTGAGTTCTGATCAGCGTATTTGTAAATATTGTTATAATAAATTAAATGAAAACAGAATGCCTGCTAGAGCTGTTCACAATAATCTTGAGTTGGTAGACATTCCTCCTGAATTGATGGATTTAAATACATATGAATCTATTCTGATTCAATGTGTCCATCCTTTTCAGGCTATTGTTCGCATGGAGCCTAAGATAGGGAAATTGCCTCCTTCAGATTTACAGAGAGGATTAAAGGGAAGAGTTGTTTATTTGCCTCTAGATTTCAAGAAAAATGTTGATACAATTGGTGTAGAGAAAGTGGAAGAGGAACCTCTGGTTGTTTTAGTTAATGGGGTTCCGACAAAGAGTAAGAAAATCTGGCAAGATTTAGTGGATGTTAGGAAAGTCAAAAAGGCAATGTTGTATTTGGCCAAAAACAATGAGTACTACAAAGATGTATGTGTTGGAGCAGACGAAACAGCTGCAGAAGAAGACAGTGATTGTTCAGCCGGCCAAATTGAAAAAGTTGATGTGTCTAGAAGTGAAGAAATATATGAACATTATACTGTTCATCCTTTGCATTCCAAAGAAGTAATGGGGAATGCAATTGACTTGTTTCAAATGAAAGCAGCAAAAGGAAGTCCCATTAGTGTATGGGAAGAAAGTTTGGAAGCTCGTTGTTTTCCACAGCTATTTCCAACAGGTCGAGGTGGACGATATGACGATCGATCACTTCAAATTCCAGCATCTGAATACCGGACTTTAAGATTATATGCGGAAGATCCAAGGTTTCGTCAATGCATCCCATATTTGTTTCATCTACTGTATGAAAGTGACTTGTCTGGGCTTTCTTATGCAGTAAACCATATACTGAAAAGTGTAGCACATCTGCAAAATGTTTCGGCGAGGGACTTTATGGAGAAAGTCAATCTGCAAGACAATATTTTGGAATCTCATCTAATCAATCTCATGGCATGTCAGCGTGGTACAAACGAGTATTGGTACCGTCGTCATGGAGAATTGAAATGTATGCTAAGAAACTTAGGAACTCCTAGATGGTTCCTCACTCTTAGCTGTGCTGAGTATGCATGGGACGACTTACTTCAATTTCTACGAAAGGCAAATGCAAACATTCAAAATATAGAATTCAAAACACCTGGAGAACTGTGTTCTTTGGATCCAGTGAATGTATGCAGATATTTCAATCATAGATTTGAAGCTATGATGTCTTTCATTACCAACAAGAAAATCCTCCCCTTGGAGAGGTTTTGGATTTCTTTTGGAGAAAGGAGTATCAAGCAAGAGGTGCTCCTCACATACATATGTTGTTATGGATTAAAGATGCACCCAAATTTGGAACAGATTCGGATGACACAGTGATGAGTTTCATTGAAGAGTATTCAACATGTGCTGTTCCGAAAACTACCGAAGAAAACAGTTTAAGGCAACAAGTTTTACGCTTTCAATCACATCGTTGTGGAAAGTACTGTCGTAGAAAATTCAGAAGCAAGGACAAGTTCTACACAAAATGTCGTTTCGCATTTCCACGCCCAGTGATTTCTAAAGGAAGAGTAAATAATTTGATGTCTTCTCTGCGACATTCTGTTACGAGGAAATCACCAAAAAATACATACAATTTAAAAAGAAACGAAGAGTCCAAGTACATCAACGACTACAACCCAGTGATTTTGTCCGTGTGGAATGCTAACATGGATATTCAGTTCGTTGCTGACAACTCTATTGCTGTGGCTCGATATGTGATGTCTTACATCACAAAAAAAGAAAAGACAGAACTGAAGGAAATGTGGGAGGACATTTCACATGAAAAGAGTATAAGTAAAAAAATATACAGTTTCAGTTTGAAGATGTTGTCGCATCGAGAAATTGGAGCATATGAATGTTCTGATCGGTTATCATCAGCAAGTCTCTACGCCAAGTCTAGAACAATTATTTGGGTGAGTCTAGGTCTTGCTGCAACACGAAACCGAGTTTTTAAATCTGTACAAGAAATTGAGTATTTGGCGGAGAAAGAACCAAACAGTACAGATATTTTGAAGACAAACATGTTGGATACATACTAACAAATAGAAGTAGTCATCTTGAGAACAGTTGTTTGTATGAAGTTCTGCAAAACTATATTTATAAGAGGACCATCAGAGAAGATATCAATAATGGAATATATGCTATCATTGGGTGTGAAGGATGTCTAGTGAAGCAGAGAAAAGGCCATTTGATTAATCATCGAAAATTGAGTTGCGAAAATCCAGAGAAAAGGGAATTTTACTATTTAGCTCTTTTGCAACTCTTTAAGCCATGGCGTACAGAAGAGGAACTACTTGGAGATTTTCTCTGTTACGAAGATTCTTTTAATGCAACCAAGGATACCATAGAATGTCCTGATTTTCCAAATTATCTGCAAATGTTGAACGAAGAAATAGAGCAAGAAGCCACAATTGCTGTAGAGATTGCTGGAGACAGTTCTCAAGACAGTCAGAGTTCTGCTTCATTGAGTCAGGATCCACTAGGAGGACCAATTATCCAAAATGAAGCTGCCACTGCCATGGATGAGGGGGAAAGAGCAATGGAACAAGCTCAAGATGATGTAGTTAACTTAGAAGATTTGGTGAAACAACTAAACCTTGAGCAGAAACAGATATATGACGAAGTCACAGAACAGGTTGAACATGGATTCAGTCATGAGAAAAAAGAGTGCTCATGTACATCATTTAAGCCTGTGCGACTGTACGTGAGTGGAGAAGCGGGAACTGGAAAAAGTTTTCTGATTAAAGCAATTGCAACTTATCAGCAGAAAAGGACTGAATCACCGCTGTCTTGTGTTGTTACCGCTCCAACTGGGCTGGCAGCACATAACATTAAAGGGATTACTTTGCATCGTTTACTGATGCTACCAGTTGAGCATGATAACAAATTACAATACCACAAGCTATCTGGAGATGCTTGTTCTGAAGTTTCCAGAGTCCTGAAGAAAATGAAACTTCTTATCATTGATGAGGTAAGCATGGTCTCAAATCTAATGCTTGCTTTTGTGCATTTGAGAATGCAAGAAATTCTTAGAACAGACTATGATGTCTTATTCGGAGGAAAACACATTATTGTTTTTGGAGATCTACTGCAGTTGACTCCAGTGAGAGGACAACCAGTGTTTAAAATGCTCACGCATGAAGATACCAGGAAGTGCCTAGGAAGCATTGGAAACGTTAATATATGGTTAAATTTCAAATATGCAGAACTGCTTCAAAATATGCGACAGGCAAAGGATGAAGAGTATAAAAATATTCTACAAGATGTGAGAATCGGAAAAGTAAGTGAGCATGGGAAAGAAGCATTACATGCACGATTAATTTCAAATTTGTATCCAAATGAAAACATTCTTCCAGAGAATATTTTTAAGAAAATTACTGAGAACAAATCTGGGATATGTTTGATGCCAACTCTGCAAGAATTTCCATCTTCAACCACAAAATGTTAAAGTTAGAAAATGAAGAGATTGTGAAACTGGAAGCTATAGATAAAATAGAGCATATGGGAGCAACAATTATTTTATTATTTTGTCTGAAAATTTGAAATCAAAATTGGATTCATTAGAGAAGAGTATATCTAAAACTGCTGGTTTTGAAAAGACTCGGAATGTGTGTTTAAATTGTCGTATCATTTTGAGAAGGAATTTAAATGTTGAAAGAGGTCTGGTAAATGGAGCAATGGGTCATGTTGTTGATTTTGTGAATTACAAAAATAGAGATGGAATTGAAATTATAAAAATTACATTTGATGGCATTGACGAAATAGAACAAATTTGTCGTTGTTCAGCTAGATTTTTGCTTGTGAAAGACTTATATGTTCGCCGAAAACAGTTTCCTGTTTGTTTGGCATATGCAGTGACAATTCATAAATCTCAAGGTTTAAGTGTAGATAGTGCTTTGGTGAACATTGGAAGTTCTGTGTTTAAAGAGGGTATGGCATATGTGGCATTATCACGAGTCAGAACTTTATCAGGATTGTATTTGATTGAGTCTGATGAAACAAAGATTTGTGCTGATCTAGATTGTGTTAAAGAATACAATAGGTTAAGAAGAGAGTATGCTCCACATTTGCCTCAATATCCTCTGTTTGAAACACGTGTGGTAGGCCGAAAAAGAAGAAATGAGAATAATTGCAGTGAGGTAGTAGCAAAAAGACAAAAAGTAGATGAAAATGTAATTGTAAGCAGAAAGAAAAAGGATTCTGTTGAAGATGTTGTTGGATTTCAGTTTGAAAACAGTTCTGGTGTCAACTGCTATGCTAATGTAGTGGTTAATGTTGTTTTTTTTCTTCAAAATTTACAAGAACAGATTGTTGAAAATCGGGATCAAACATTCTGCTGTTTATTGAATTCTGTGTTTGAGAAATGTAGCATTGATAGAGGAAAAATATAAAGTGTTTCAGAAATTCGAAATCTTCTGGACATATGTTCTGGTCAAAATCAATTTTCACAGAATATTCAGCAGGATTGTCAGGAATTTTTAATGTATATGTTTGATGTATTGGAAGATGAAGGTGTAGATATAAAAAATCTTTTTAGCCTTTCTTATCAATGGCAGCATGACTGTGACAACTGTACTTTATCAAGTAGTACTACAATAGACACCGAAAGATTTATATATTTGACTTTACCAGACTGCAAATCAGTGCCTTTTAATAATCTAGTTAAAGCAGCGGATCACAATATGGTGTGTACCCAATGTAAGTCTGCAATGCTGTCCACATTATTTATACAAAATTATGGTCAGTATGTCATTTTAATATTCCAACGATGTAGACCTGATGGAACTAAATTGACAACTTCTATTAAAAATTTCGTGGCTTCTCAGTTATCAATTTCAGGAAGAACTTTTGCAACTGTAGCTATTATTTATCATGACGGTCCTTCAACAACATCAGGGCATTACACATGCTATTTAAAATGTCGAAAAGGTTGGACTAACTGTAATGATACTCATTTGACTTTCAAACAACGTTTGCCTTTTGACTTAAAAAATTCATACCTAGTATTTTTACAACCAAAATTTAAGTAAAGGTAATTGGCTTATGAAGACGGGAGCAGTTAATAAAAGTTAGTCTGCTGTTTAAAATTATATTGTGAGTAAAAGTGATGAAGATAATATAAAAATTATAGTTCTCATATAGGTATGGTAAGTGGATCGCATACTAAGTGATATCAGTATTATAGGAAATGTTCAACATGAGAGAGCCAGATATGGAATTATGAATATTTAAATATTGTGAAAATGTTGTTTGAGCCTTTCTTTCAGAACGTCGGTAAAACGGTAATTTTAGAGTTTGTTTTAAATAATTTGAAAATATACTGCTACATCTGACACTATTTGGCCTTAAGGAAAGGTGAAGGAATGAGCAAAGAGTCATGACTGAACACAAAGAGTATATGAAAACATTGAAACATATTTCAGATGTTCTTGGAGCTTTTCTTCTAGAGAGTCGATGAAATGGAATTTTTAGAGAACAGCAGAGTACCTTACAACGAAAATGACCTTCATGATGTACTATTTGGCCTAAAGGAAAAGTAAGTGAATCAAAGATTAGTGTACATATGTGATTTGTAAGTTTATATGTTTTTTTTTCAAACACAATCTTTTTGATTGTGTTTTTTTTCCCGCTGTTATATGATGAATAGTTTGAACTCACTGTTTTTAGTGAAATTCAATATGTTCTGAGAACAGCAAAAATAAACTATCTAACATGTTGTACAAATTATTCTATAGTTTGTATTGTGTAATTTATATTGTATTCCCATTGTCTCACACTCATTTTCCTTTTTTCTCTCTCTTTCAGCTCTCTTTACTCACTCACACTGCCTTTCTCTCATTCTGTTTCACACCCATTTGTTTACTCAACTTCTTTCACAACCCCTCATTTCCATTTCAACTGTCTGCATCCCCTCTCTCCCTTGCACCACTTTTCAGCTATCAGTCTCTCTGTTTTACTTCCCTTTTCCGTATTTTCCTCTTTTGCTCTTTTAGTAATTCCTCTTTACTCACTCAACAGTATTGTCACACTCTGTCACTATAACTCACCCACTCTCCCTCGCTTATCTTTGTTTGCTCCTTTTTTTTACCTCTTCTCTCTATTTTCCGTTCACTACTTCTATGTCCTCAGTCCCTCACTCTCCTTGTGTTATGTTCACTTGTGTTTATCTACCTTCTATCATTTCTCTTAGAACAACTTCACTGCTCCTCTCTCATCGTTCTTCACCCCATTTCTTTTAGTCCGGTTCCATTACTACCCCTCATTTCCTATCTTTCAATGTTCTTCTGTTTACTTTCATCACCGAATCACTTTCTCTCAGTACCACTGCTTTAGTCCTCTTCTCCTCTCTTTCTTTCTTTTGCTCCCTTACTCATTTTCCTTTATTCACTCATTGTACTCCACTTTCTCTCAGTCCTTCCCTTAGTCTCTCTGTGTACTAAATTCCTCACTCCTTTTCTCTCAAACCTTCTATATTATCCCATCTCCCTTCATTCCTTCACTCTATGACTCTGCTTCACTTACTCTCAGTTATCTTCCATTCCTCATTCTTCTAAATGTATCCTTAATTAGACTTTTTTCTCTTTTAGTCATTGTCTTTTTATTTACTCCTGTTTCCTGATTTAGTTTTGCTAACTCACATTCTTTTAGTATATTTCTTACCTTCAGTTCATTTCTCTCTTCTTATCTTCCTCTCCGTTAGTGAATCTATATGCCTTACTCTTAGTAATTTGCTCTCCTTCTATTTCTTTTACCCTCTTTTTGTCCTTTTACATCACTTTATTTCCCTTTCTGTGTCTTTCACTCGTACTTTATTTCTTAATACACTGTTATGATTTTTAACCTTTTCATTTGTATATTTTATTTTAAAATATATATTTGACTAATTATAACTTATTTTTTCTTCTCTCTTTCACAGATACAAAGTATAGTAAAAAAAATGTAATTAAAGTTACATTAATTATATGGTAAGTGTGACTAAAAAATGTAGTTTTTCATCACCCTTTCCTTTAACCTCACTATTATTCTCTCACCCTACCTCACTCCTGTTTCCTTACTCTGCTTCCCTCACTTATTCTTATCCTCCATGTTTACTCCCCTTTCCCTAACTCCCCTTCCACATTCAACTTCTTTCAGTCCCCCTGCTTTACTTCCCTTACCCTCTGTTCCCTTCCTTTGCTCCCTCACTCATTCCCTATCCCTTAATCATTTACTTCACTCCTGTCACTCATTCTCTCAGTCCGTCTGTCCTCACAGTTCCTCACTTCCATTCCCTCACTCTGTCTTTCTTATCGTCGCTGTCTCTCTCCTCTCATTCTGTCAATACTCTTTTGTCATGCTCACTCCCTACAACTCACCCACACTCCCTCACTTACCTTTGTTTGCTGCTTCACTCACTCCCTTTCAGTCACTCCTTCCTTAACTCTCTCTCTCCTTTCTCTCTGTCACTCCCCATGTCTTACCCTTATTCACTTTTATCCACCCTCTTTCACCACTCTTTGCTTAGAGTAACTGCTCTTTTCTAATCCTCCCTCACTGTTTTACTATCTAATACACAGTCCCTTTGTGTTGCTCCCTCTAGCTCTCTTTCTCTTAACATCACTCTCTCTGTCCCTTTCCCTCATGCTCACTCTTTCATTCTTTTTTTTTTTTTTTTGGTACGCTCCCCGGTACGCGTACCGGGGAGCGTACCGTTACGCGTACCCAGGAGAAAAAAGAATGACAGAGTTTTTTTTAAATTTTTTTTTTTATAAATTAGAGGTAGTTCTAAAATGAACTGTTTTTTTATTCTTTTTGTTGTTTTATATTTTTTTTATTGTTTTTTTGAACATTTTTTACTTTTTTGGCTTTTCTGAACAGTTTTATATTTTTTTTGTATTTTTTATGAGGAGAAACAAAAAACAGGGAATTGAAAACGGCTCAACTGGAGCACAAAAAAAATCAGGAAAAATTATGGTTTCCTCGGGCATTTGTGGTTAACCATAGCAACATTGATTAGTGTAATCCTTTGCTCACCATAACTAATTGTTTTGTTGCAATATATACAAACAAGTTTGTATCCCCCAAACTTTGTTTGTATATTTGGGACCGTCTCCCTTGCCTCTGGACCCGATGGAGTGGGTTCTTTGGATGTTGAGGGTCTGGATGATGATTGGGGTAGGTGTCTGCAGAGGTCCCTTACCTCTGCTGCAGAATAGTTGTTAGGGTGCAAACGCATCATGTGCCAAATCATAGTATGATTCCCAAAGGAATATTTTTTTTAGGGTTCCCCCTGGATAGCACAGCACCAAAGATGAGACAAGTCACCTTCGCAGCATTGACTTTTTTGAAACCCCTTGGGATTTTGTAAAACTCCCATACGAAGTGCTCTTTTGGTTTGTATGGGGGATTATCTTCAGGCTGGACCTGCCTTCTCTCTCCCTCCTCTTCATCCTCCTCCTCCTCTTCTTCTTGACCACCAATGTAATCTTCTGGTGGTCCTTTTGATGGTGGTGGTGGTGGTGGGGCAGATGCTCCAGCTGCTGATATGACTGTAGCCATCTCTGTAAGGAAAAAGCAGGTCTTCCTCACTCAAATAACAAAGTGAGAATGAGGAAAAAGGTGGGGGCTTTCTTCATTTGGAAAACAAAACTGTTCTGAACCAATGAAAAGTGTTATTTTCAAGTCACATGATCTAGGCTTTCATCATTTGGAAACCAAAACTGATCTGAACCAATGAAAAGTGTTATTTTCAGATCACATTACCCAACGCGCTTACGCTACGCGCCCCGGTGCGTGCCCGGGTGCGCACCCAGGGGCGCACCAGGTGGCGCTTACGTTGCGCGATCGTATGCGCTAGGGCGCTTCCGGGTGCGCTTACGCCGTGCGTCATAAGACGCATCACGCGGCTACGCGAAACGTCACGATGTTGTTTTCGTTTGCGGCAATAGCGCTAACAGGACACTCACCGGTACGCGCCCCGGGGCGCGCCGTAACAATGCGCTCACCTGTGAGCGCATCAGTACGCGCCCCGGGAGCGCTCCAGGGCAAACAAAATATATATAAATAAACATTAAAAAAATAGTATTACATAATTATACAATATAAAATTCATTATAAAAAATATTACATTTCATACCTATAGAGATTTGCTATTAAAAAACCTATGAAATTCACTGAAAAAACCATAGGTTTAACACCAGTTATAGTTAGGAATTAGCATTTAAAAAACCTAATAAATTCACTGAAAAAACCATAGGTTTCACACCAGTTATAGTTAGCTGGAAATTTTACTCGCATAAAACCAATGAAATTCCCACGTTATAGTTAGTTGGACTCACTATAACTTGCGCGTGCAATGCACTGCTGATGACATCACATATTACATCACTCATGACATGGTCAGTGATATCACTCATGACATCACTGATGACACCATCCTTGTGACAGAGTGACAGACCTCCTTTCACTGTAATGTAACCCTGGAAACACATATTCAAAAATAGAAACAAAAATTTTCAAAAAAATGCAGATACCCATACCAGTTACAACAACCAATTCAATAATTCCACCATCTATATACACATCCACTCATTGACCAACAGTTCTATATAGTCACTCATACATATACTCACTCATCATATGTAGTGATACACCTATACATCCTGTTACACACCGACAGTCATCCAAAAGATATTCTCACACATACTCACACATGCAAATAAACTATTGAACATCCATTTATTTGCATATACAGGTATACACACATTACCACCTTACTTCTAAGGAAACTTACACATACTTACTCTCTTAAACAATCACTTATAGAAACACATACTTAAACAGGAACTCTTACAATCCCTCTCTCTCACATATATTCACTTATATACATCAATATTCACATATACTAGATTAAATCATATGTAGTTACTGATAAAGACACTAGTGAGACAGTCATTCATTCACTAACACACACATATACACACTCATGCACCCATACAGTCCTGCACATATGCTGTCTTCAAAACACATACAAAGAGAGAGTCAGTCATTCATGCATCTATGTGCTAAGTAATACCCCCACCATACCATACAAACACTTATACTGATACTAAGAAAAACATCTAATAACCCATATACCTACACATGTAGCTACTCACCAACCCATGCAGCCACTTATACACAAAGTGAAACACTAATACATATATTTAAATATTTAAACATTACTCACTAATATATGTATTCACTAAGATACACTTAATAAGCGAGTTAACCAATCAATTTTTTTTAAAACATCCATGTAAACACTTATTTAAACATTTATTCTTCCATCAACGTTTACATATACATATATAACACATAATTATTTGTTTTAAATACACACATTCACTGGATGGTGTCATCAGTGATGTCATGAGTGATGTCACTGACCATGTCATGAGTGATGTAATATGTGACGTCATCAGCAGTGCATTGCACGCGCAAGTTATTGTGAGTCCACCTAACTATAACGTGGGAATTTCATTGGTTTTATGCGAGTAAAATTTCCAGCTAACTATAACTGGTGTGAAACCTATGTTTTTTTCAGTGAATTTAATAGGTTTTTTAAATGCTAATTCCTAACTATAACTGGTGTGAAACCTATGGTTTTTTCAGTGAATATATATATATATACAATTACCACTCAAAGCCGCAGTAGCTTTTTTATTATTCCATTGAAATAGTGCAAAACTCAAAAATAAATATATATATTTGTGTGTTTTTTTATCTTTTAAAACACAGACACGTGGAGAGAGAAGGAATGTTGAAGTTGGTGGAAGAGGTGGTGTAGTGAGCGAGAGGTGCAGTGGAGAGAAAAATGGAACAGCAGGGAGATGGGAATTAAAACACATTTTAAAGCAATAATCCGGTAGAGATGGAAGTGATGAGACAAGCAATGGATGAGCTGGGAGGGAGAGCAACCTGGAGAGCATGAGAGTAAGCAGGACAAGAGGAAGAGAGCAAGAAAACAACACTCATGTGGAGGGCTGAAAGAAAAAGAAATCTCTGCATATAAATAGTGGAAGAATCTATGTCACCCAAAGAAAAGGATGCTAAACAAACTGTGTTCCAGGGAGCAATAACAATAAGAGGAATGAAAGCTATAGAATGAGAAGCATATAAATGAGAGTGACAAGAAAGCAAACTAATGGTTAGCAAAGGGTTGACCCCTAGCATACTGTACATATTGATATTCTCCACAATAGGTCTTCAACACTGTAGGCGAGACTTTAAAAGCTGGTGTCTCAGGATCACGCTCTTTTAAGCCTTTTTATTAACCTCTTCACTGCGGCGCGAATTCCGCTGCAGTGCTGGGACATTCCATTTGCGGGCGTGGCTCAGACGGCCCCGGCCGTCGTGTGCACACGCCCACCGTGACTCATGACGGCCGGGGGCTGTCATGAGCACAGAAGAGGTTAAAAAAATATGGTCTGTCAGTAAAATGCTAACAAGGTGGAAGCTGTATCCAAGCTTCAAACTACTAGTTATTTACTTTTTACAGAACCATGTGCATACTACCACCACACCTGATTCATGTGGGAGATTCCTGAGTTTTCAAACCACAAACTGCTTCATGTTAGATGTCTCCCACCTAAAATTGCCTGCCTTTCAATGTAAGAGAATGGTATAAAAATCCATTTTTTCCCCAAAACCTCCCTCTTTCCTGATTCCTAATGTTAGCATGTATGCATGTCTACGTTTTAAACATAACTCATGTGCCCATGTGCAAACCCTTGAAATTATGTATTACGACAAATAGCCAGAGAAAATCATTAAATATTATGTTTATTAATCAGGACTCTCTTACTGTAGTTTAGTCACTTGGCATGCATTCTCCGATGCACAAGCAGAACCAATGGGGAGCGGCGAAAGCAAACGGTCATAGTAGGCAGTTTGTCGACACACACAAGAAGACTTCATACTCGCAACAGCCATGAATGCAATGGCTGACCATGTCTTTCAACACTGATATTCGTTGTTACTCTGTAGTCCAAAATAAAGATATGGTAGAAGTCTGTTTCTGTCAGTATTAATAGCTCCTGGTGGAAAACACCTAATTTTCTGCCTGGTGTGATAACAGTGTTTTGGGGAAGTCTTCTGAATCCTCTTACCTTTAATGTGTTCCCACCTTTAGCCTCTTGGGCTCCCACTTTTAGCTCACCTACCCCTTCAGAACATTGAAGTGACCTGGTGGGAGCATAAGATCTATATATGCAGGGCCAATTGAATTGTGTGGCAGAGGAGGACTAAATTAGGCATCAGGATTGACTAAATTATGTGGCAAGAAAAGTCAAATAATATAGCATAATGCGGCACGTTTTGTGATAGTATTACTTTATTATTTTATATTTTTTTCACTTGTTAACACTTTCTGGGCATACATTGCATAATTCCAGTGGCCCTGTATATAAGTAAAGAGCATCATATCACGTGAAATGGTTGGTCTTAGAATAGCATTCCATATTTTCTTTGCCTTTTGAGCCAACATAATCAACAAATAGAAAAATACTAAATCTCTCTATCTATCCTAATCTCTTTAGAGACCTTCTAGTCAGTCTTTATGGTTTCTGTCACTACATTTGATCAAAACCTGGCCATCAGACAACAATTTGCAACTCTATCTTCACTCTCCATTTAACAGCGTGCACTTCACCCACTCAGTCCAAACCAGAGGGCATTCATTCAACCACACTGTTTTTTTCTAAGAATACAGGTCGCAGATTTATTAACTTTGGTTTAACTTACAAGATGACATTGGAAAGAGTATCTTGTGCTCTTAATTTACAATATACTTTACAGGTCAATATATACTTCTGGCAACCAATCCTACACTCTTTTCAAGATATTCTACATATTTTATTGCAAGCAACCCGGAAAAGTTTCTACAAAAGCATTTGGAAACAGACCATCTTCTCTGTAACTATCAGTCAGACGTCAGGCCAGAGAGGGGCCCTCAATCCACCCACAGCAATCTAAAGGAAAGAGCTCTGCTGTGTTTGGGCAACCACAAACAACATTTCCTATGCTCTGTGACCTCTCCTACCTATGACACTGTTTGTGAACCTGCACTGCTATAGATCCAATCATTTATCATTGGTCACAGCCTAGAAATTATGATTGGGCCACTCAAGTCATCTTCCCACCCAATGTTGTGCTACACTGCCCAATGATTATCTCTCTCTCGTATGCGTTTTGACAGCTATCTATGCCCGCCTGGCACTGCTAAGACAGGATTGTCTGGTTTAACAGAGTCTTGAAGGCATGGCACAGTAGTTATGAACTGCTCACTGCATCAGGTACTTTTTTTAATGGTCGAACATCTGACCAAGGACTTGCACAGCAATTTGTTTATTGAAGGTCGTGCCACCAAGGAGTTTGGTGGTATATGTCCAGTTTCCTGTTGGTTTTATCATTTTTGTAAACATTTTTAGTTTTTTTTTTACATTTTCATACTTGTTTGCATTTCTATTGAGTTATTCGTGTAGCGTAGACCTATTCACAAGTGCAGTCGAGCACTTTACTCTGCACACAGAATTACATGCTATCGCATGACATGTTTACAAAACTTATATTACTAGAGCAGAGTAAGGGAATCTGTGATTCCAGGGAGCCATTCATCCATATATTTCACACAGCCTTGCCAATTTGCTTGTGCCAACAATTTAGAGGACTGGGAGGTAGAAATATATGATTTGGTAAAACCAATAAATATGAGTTGGCTGTCAGCCTTTTGGCTTTGTCAGTACCTGTTTTTTTTGTCATGGTTTTTGTGAATACTTTATTTTTTGAGGAGCAGCCTCTCCAATATAAAAAAAAAACATTGGCTTGTAGTAAAAATGTTTTGGCCTCACAATGCACACCTTACCTTAGCTTTCGCTGGTTCAGAAAGGTACTATTCTGTGTGGCTATGCTCTTTGTCAAAGGGTAGAATGCCATCCCTCACTGTGAAGTGGGCTATTCCATTCCCCATGCTGTATGCTATAGTGGATGGAAGAAAAATCTCTTTGACAAGACAGCATACCAATGGATGAACAGTACGTGCTGAAAGCCTCTTTAAGTAAGTATATTACATATATAATTTTATTAAATCAAGAAGTCTTGGCTAACACCAGACCATAAAGGTGGGTCTTACATCCATTTCTGAATACCAGTTGCCTCAGGTGGAGAGGGAGAACCTTACATAAGTGGAAGAAGAGAAGAGGATGAGAAGGATTGTTTTTTAGTTTCCTTTGAAGGTGCCACCCTCCAAATTCATTATGATTTATTCTGACTAGTACTCTTACTGTGGTTTTACCAGAGAGTAAAATTGTCAGACTTGTCTCATAATAAAAAAGTTTCTTCCCACTTTGACTCCTCCTTCACAATGCTGCATTGGACTGCGCTGTGGTCAAGCACCCACTTCTACCACATGTTATGTTTAATTTAAGTATGCATATTACACACAGATATTTAATGTATAATGAGGCATATAGAAAGAAACATTCCAGGTCCTCTGGCTCTCCTCATTCTCTCATAGGCATTTTTGGAAATTACCATTTTTTGCACTGTGTACCTGCAGATTTCTGCCAACACAGTTTTTACTGGCTGTAGAACTCTGTCCAGTTTACCACTACTAACCATTTGTAAAGTGCCTGTTCTCCCCCCCTTCAACATGATGAAATTGTCATACCCCTAATTGGCATATTTAACCGCCCTATTAGTCCCTAGTGTATGGTGCAAAGTGTACCCAGGCCTGTAAGTTAAATGTCACAGGTCACTGCAGCACTCATTGTGCCATCCACTACAGTGACAGTGAAACATGATTACAAGCTTCCTGCTGTAGCCTGGTTGTGCAGTTTTAAGACTGCAATTAAAACTTGTCTAAATAACTACTTTAGACAGACCTAAGCCTTTGAGGTTCCGTGAATTCTGAACCCGTTCCATAAAGGTCATGGTTTCGTTATGAATTTGATATTAGCTAACCGTAACTAGTTAGTGCGGCAAGTATGAATGTTTTCGTCAGGTTAGACTGATGGATTCACTACTTATTTAGGGATTTCATTCTGAACCCTTGGGTTCCATTTTGTGTATGGCAGCCATTTTGTGGTTGCCCTCACATAGGCCGATGACTGTGGCTGAACAAGTCTTTTAAGTACATGTATACCTTAGCTCCAGTTCGTGCTGACTTCTGCTTGACCTGAGTGAACTGACCCTGTTGCCTGAAGCTGACCTTGTTGAACCAGTTCCTGCCCTTTAGCTGATCAAGATTAAGGATCAGAGCACAGGACATCGTAAAACTTTATTGCACACAAATATGCCTTATCCTACTCTCACCTGTTTTTGCTCCTTTCTATATGGTCTATTTACGATGGGGATGTGCCCTTTTTTATTATGGGTTCGTTCGATCTGTCTGAAGAAGAATGTTGGGTTTGACCGATGATTGATCATGGGCTGGGCAACTGAAAAGTGGGTTTTATCGTCATGCGATACCTCTGGTGTGGATACATGTGATTGGACAGTTTGTAAATGTAAGGTATTTGTCTGGAATGTGATTTTTGGCATAAAAAGGGATGACTTGCTTTGTAAAATTGAGCAGTCTCCTGAGAACTCATACCGTGTTGACTTCTAGGACTTCTGTTACTGGCTGCAGCCAATAAATTCGATCTTTGACGCCACCAAGAAGTTTCCGTGTCTCTGTATTCTAAGACAGGTGATACCCGAAGAGTTTGGGCGTTCCCCTGGTGCCGCCGGGTCTTAAATAACCCGGTTCTTCAGTTGGCGCCCAACGTGGGACGACTTCAGCGGTACCGGTCCAAGCCTGAAGATCGTGAGGAGTTTCGTGAGGAAATTCTGGAGGACGGCCACCACTTCATCCACCCCGGCATGTCGAATGTGGACTGAAGGTCTTTTCTGCGAGGCTTCCCGCTTTCCTGACGGCTATGAAGGACTGCTGCCCTGGACCGCGCCCAGTGCCAGGACCCCTGGCCCCCACCGACGGAAGCCGACCCGACGATTCTACGACGCCACCGAACTCAACGCACTCAACACCGGCAGGACCCCGGGTTGCTACCGAGCCACACCGAGACGCACCCATGGACCCTTCAGCTGCCACTCCTGCAAGTTCACCTGCAACCGGACCCACGCCACACCAACACCCACCAAGCCGAACGCCAGCAGCAACCACCTCAAGTGCATCCTGCTCAACACCCGCTCCGTCCACAGACACGCCGTCGAGCTCTGGAACCTGCTCGACACCACAGCCCCAGACGTCGCCTTCCTCACGGAAACCTGGATGAACGCCTCCTCAGCGCCCGACATCGCCATCGCCATCCCGGAAGGCTACAAGATCATCCGGAGGGACCGCGTCAACCAGACCGGAGGAGGCATCGCCATCATCCACAGAAACACCATCCGCATCACGACCGACACCGACGATACCCCCGCACCCGCCGAACACCTGCACTTCCAGATCCACGTCAACCCCAAGACCACCCTCAGAGGAACCCTCATCTACAGACCCCCGGGACCACGCACACAATTCAGCGAAGACATCGCCGACTTCATCAGCCCACACGCCCTCCTCTCCGCCGACTACATCCTCCTCGGGGACCTCAACTTCCACTTGGAGAACAACAACGACCGCAACACTACCACCCTGCTGGACAACCTCGCCACCCTCGGTCTCAAGCAGCTGGTGACCACCCCTACCCACTATGCCGGACACACACTCGACCCCGTCTTCTCCTCCAGCAAAGACATCACCTTCAGCCACGCCACCAGACTCCACTGGACGGACCACAGCTGCGTCCACTTCAGCTACAGAAAGAACACGATCCACCACCACCAGCAACAGGTTCCCCGCAGAAGCTGGAACAAGATCACTGCAGACCAGCTCGCTACTTCCCTGAGCAAGAACCCGCCCACCAGCACAACGAACCCCAGCCAAGCGGCCACCAACCTCACGAAATGGATCAGCGACTGCGCAGACGACCTCGCCCCTCTGAAGACCCCGCCGAACAGACCCAGCAGCAAGAAAGCCCCATGGTTTAACGACGATCTCAAGCGCTCCAAGAAGAACTGCAGAGCACTCGAGAAAACCTGGCGCAGAGACCCAACACCGGACAACATGACTGCCCTCAAGCTCGCCACCCGAAAACACCACCAACTGATCCACGCCACCAAGAAAACCGCATTCAAGGAACGACTGGACAACAACGCACACAACAGCAAGGAACTCTTCAACATCGTAAAAGAGCTCTCCAACCCCAACGCCGGAAACAACGACATCACCCCCTCGCAGGACCTCTGCAACTCCCTCGCCTCCTACTTCCACAACAAGATCGCGGACATACACAACAGCTTCAGCACTCAACCGACGCAAGCCACGACCGAACCACCGCCCCCCACATCCACCCTCCGCGCCTGGACCCCGATCAGCACCGAAGACACCGTTCGCACGATGAACTCCATCCACTCCGGATCCCCGACAGACCCCTGCCCTCACCACGTCTTCAACAAGGCCGACGCTGTCATCGCACCCCACCTGCGGGACATCATCAACACCTCCTTCGACACCGCCACCTTCCCAGAGAGCTGGAAGCACGCCGAACTCAGCGCTCTACTTAAGAAACCATCAGCCGACCCCACCGACCTCAAGAACTACCGCCCCATCTCGCTGCTCCCATTTCCGGCAAAAGTCATCGAGAAGAGCGTCAACAAGCAACTGGCCGCCTTCCTCGAGACGAACGATTCCCTCGACCTCTCGCAGTCTGGCTTCCGAGCCAACCACAGCACCGAGACCGCCCTGATCGCAGCTACCGATGACATCCGAGCCCTGATCGACAACGGGAAAACTGCGGCCCTCATCCTCCTGGACCTCTCCGCGGCCTTCGACACTGTCTGCCACCGTACCCTAGTACAGCGCCTGAGCAACGTTGGAATCCAGGAGAAGGCACTGGAGTGGATCATCTCCTTCCTCGCCGTAAGGACACAGAGAGTCCGCCTCCCCCGTTCAGATCAGAAGCCACCGAAGTCATCTGCGGCGTTCCTCAAGGCTCCTCGCTCAGCCCAACACTCTTCAACGTCTACATGAGCCCCCTCGCAGCCATCGCACGCCAGCACAACCTCAACATCATCTCCTACGCCGATGACACCCAGCTGATCCTCTCCCTCACCAACGACCCCGCCACCGCCAGAGCCAACCTGCACGAAGGGATGACAGACGTAGCCAAATGGATGTCAAACAGCCGCCTGAAACTGAACTCGGACAAGACGGAAGTCCTCATCCTGGGATCATCACCCTCCGCCTGGGACGACTCCTGGTGGCCCCCCGCCCTGGGCAGCGCACCCAAACCCACAGACCACGCATGCAACCTGGGCTTCATCCTGGACTCCTCCCTCTCCATGACCAGACAAGTCAACGCCGTCTCCTCGTCATGCTTCAACATCCTTCGCATGCTACGTAAGATCTTCCGATGGATCCCCACCGAGACCAGGAAGACGGTCACCCAGGCCCTCGTCACCAGCCGTCTAGACTACGGCAACTCCCTCTACGCCAGAACCACCGCCAAACTCCAGAAGAGACTCCAGCGGATCCAGAACACCTCAGCACGACTCATCCTGGACATCCCCCGCCGCAGCCACATCTCCGGACACCTGAGAAACCTGCACTGGCTCCCGGTCAAAAAGAGAATCACCTTCCGGCTCCTCACCCACGCACACAAAGCCCTACACAACCAAGGCCCAGGATACCTCAACAGCCGCCTCAACTTCTACGCTCCCAAACGCCAGCTTCGATCGACCAGCCACGCCCTCGCCGCCGTCCCCCGCATCCGAAGAGCCACCACAGGAGGAAGGTCCTTCTCCTACCTGGCAGCCAAAACTTGGAACTCCCTTCCGACCCACCTCCGCCTGACCCAGGACCACCTCGCCTTCAGGAAGCAGCTCAAGACCTGGCTGTACGAGCAGTAGCAGACCCCCTCACCCCAGCGCCTTGAGACCCTCCGGGTGAGTAGTGCGCTATATAAATGCTTTGATTGATTGATTGATTGATTGATTGATTGATTGATTGACTGTCGCCCTGTCTTGGACCCATTTGTGATGCTTTGTACGGCGAGACGATAGACGGGTCTTCTGGTGGCGTGACTGACACCTCAGTTAAGTATAAGTGGGTCGCTCCCAGTCCTTAGTTTTTGGTCCTTTGGTTCTTAGTTTGTTTGGTCCTTAGTTTTGATTTGAAAATTGCAATTTCCAAAGCCGAGGGTCTTGTATATTTACGAGTGTATCGCTAGAGATAATCCCTTGAAGTTTGAAGCTCGATTAGTGAGCGAAGATGCCTAATCGTAGCAAACTTGGTACTTGGTTTGGTTGTGGTTGCAACAGGGATTCCCGATTGGAGGATTCATGTCCGATACCTCCAGTTGGAACTCCGACTTAAGAGCTCTACTCTAAACACGGCGTGGGCCCCATTATGTTTAATGAAGTATGGGTCCGATACACTGGGAAAGACGGTGTTTTAAAATGGCCACATCATGGTAGCTATGACACAGAGATTCTAGATAATTTGGAAGTTAAACTATTTAAGAAGAAAGCCCGGCCGGCAATGTTTGACTCCTTTCGCCTTTGGGGTAAAGAAGCCAGACAACGAGAAATTAAACAAGCTAAAAGAGATAAAAGAGAAAACGATGTATCAATAATGCAAGCTGCTAGGCAGTTTAAAGAAAACGAAGAAGAAAAAGCAATTGAGGTGTCAGATAGGCAACATAATATGGCTATTGATAAATGTTATCCAGCTTTGCCATCTCTTCTTGAGAATGCAACAAAGGACCCTGAGAAGGATCCTTTGATGTCACATTTGTTGAGATTACCACCCCCTTATGCACAGAGTGCTATGGCACCTCCGCAACCTCCAGTTGCACAACCTCTTGTTGCTGTTCAGCCACCGGCTCCTCCTCAGCTGGTTCTTCCTCCTACGGCACAGCCTTCTCTGGGGCCGCCGATTTTGCTATTGGTTTTGTCTGGAACTACTTTGCCTTATTCTCCTGTGCCTTCAACTTCTCTTGCTACTAACCCTACACTTCTATCACCTCAAAATACTTTGTCTCCTGTCCTTATGACAGCTTCTCCTTCTGCTCGACAACGAATGACTGATACTGTTACTGTACAAAGAACAAAAAAGGGAGGCAGAGTAAATACAGGAGGATTCTTACACCACAGACTAATTTACATAAACAAAAGGAATCCTACTGGGGAAGGGCGAAGTGTCTACCACAGTGGTGTGGGAGCACTTAGTGTTTTGTAAAATACCCCTCACACACCAAAAGGCCCCTTGGTGTCATGCTTCATCATCGGGGTCTTCGCACCCCTCTATCGGGATGCGGCGTGCTGCGACCTACGACTACGTGGGAGCACTTAATAGTTTGTCTATGTGTGGTGCATGTGTGTGGATATTGTTATGTGAGTGGTGGGACGTGGTAAGAAAGTTAAAAAGTACCTGGCTCGTGAGTGTAATGGAAAAAAGAATTTTTATTTCTAACTGCGGCTGGTACTAATAAAAGAAGTGCAGTGCGAGGTCAAATCTGTCGTATTAATGGACAGGACCTCTGGTACTGTTACTGGTCTTTTGTCTCCTTTCTTTGGGTCATTGAGTATGACCCCTGTTTCTGCACGTAAACAAATGCGTAGTCAGCTACCTAGTCCCGAAGAACGGGCAGTGTTATATCTCCTGGCTCGCAGATGGGTTTCGAATGTTTCGAGGTATAACTTAGAGTCAGTTATGGATGTTTTCCAGCAGTGGGAAGCACCCAAGCAAAGGTATGATTTTGAAGTTATATGTACTTTCCTTCGTGAGGAATGGGAAGATAATGATTTGGGTTCAGTCCCTGTAGAATTGCTAAATGTCCAGTCTGAGTTTGCGAAAGGGACGATAGTGGGTCCCGGAATTGAGAATGCAGTTGCGATGATACTTGCGTTAAGGAGCGATTTCCCTTCTCAGCAACTGTTTGAACCTGATTCCGCAGTTAGGAGGAAAGTGAGACAGTATCCCATGAGAGAAATTCTCCCAGTTTGGAAGGAAGGGGACCCAAACGCTAATCCAGCTATTTTGCCTAATTTTCAGTTAGTATGGGTACATGTGCCATGGAAGAGAGCAGAGGTCTTGGCTCTTAAACAGACCTTACCTGATCCCCGTAAGAATCCTGCTGGCTATTACAAAGAATTGTCCCAGACAGTTGACGCATGCATCATGAATTTGGCAGACATAGATATGCTGTTGGGTAATGTAGTACCTCAACCTCTATGGGCAAAGATTCGTCATGAGAATCATGCGGTAGAATTAGGAGATACTTGGGCAAATATTATTGCTGCAGATGGTAGACAACAGGGAGGTGCTAAACCTGAACCTTTGGTTACGGAATTGCCCGGAAGAATTATTATTTTAATGAAGACGATGATGCCTGCTTTACGAGCGAATTGGGATAAGTTAGCAGCATGCAAGCAGAAGAAAGATGAGAGTGTGTCTGACTTCTTCACTAGGTTTGAAGAGACGTTTATTGATCACAGTGGCCAGGATATGAGTACGGAAGGTGGTCAAAGATTATTTGTGGACAAATTTGTCTTTAATTTGCTCCATGAACTTTCTAATAAGTTGAAAGATTCTGAAAGTTCTTGGGCTGTTTCCTCGTCGGCCCAGATATTAGCGACTGCACAGTACTATGAGAATAGGGATAAGGACGAGAAAGAAAAAGCAGAGAAAAAGACCAAAGACCTAAAGACAAAGGTTCTTTTGCAGCAGGCGTATCCGCCTCGCTCGAATCAGCAAGAGTCACAGCAACGCCCACAGTTTCAGAAACATCCACAGTCTCAGAGACCGCAAGAGAACGCTGGGTATTTTCCTCCAAGACCCCCCTTGGGTTTGAATCAGTGTGCGTATTGTAGGGAGGAAGGTCATTATAAAAATGAGTGCCCTGTGTTGCGACAGCGCGCGAGTGGTGTGACGGCCCCGAGAGGCCGTCGTGGTTTTCAGCAAGTGTCTAGGGGTAGAGGACGCGGTGCGTTTCCTCAGAACGAACGTTCCTTTCCCCCACAAAATTCTATGAATTGCTTTGATCAACAGAAAGTTGCGTCTGGTCAGTCGACTTAGTACTATGCTGATGACTATTATGTTGAGAGTGAGAATGCTGATTATAATGATTGCTAGGACAGCCATGGACAAAGAGAGGGAGTAGTGTCGGTTCCAGTAGATCAGAGTGGGCCTTATGTTGCAGTAGCCACATCGGGTGTGGTAGAGCCTTTTCTTTTGGATACTGGTGCAGCGAAGAGTTCTATCATGCACTCTAAACTCCCTGGCGCACCTTTGTCTGGCTTAACTAATGTTTCAGTAGGATTCTCTGGCGCCCCAGTTCGTAACCCAGTTTCTAGTCCCTTGTCTCTTTCTATAGGGCCTTGTGAGTTGAAAGCACCTCTCATTTTAACGACAGGTTGTGGTAAGAATTTGTAGGGTTTGGATTTGCTGAAAAGGTTGCATGCAACATTACGTTGTTCTCCTGCGGGAGTACAGCTTACATTAGGTAAGAAAGCGATCTCTCCGATGTATTTGTCTAAAGATCGGCTTCCACCGGAATTGCGTTCTCTCCCTGATACTCTTTGGGCTACTGGTCCTAATGATGTGGGTCTTTTGGAGATTCCACCTTACGTTGTAACGCTTAAAGCGAACGTTAAATTGCCGCGCATCCCCCAATATAGGATTTCTAGCGATGGTGAAAGAGCGCTTTTAGCGATCATCTATGATTTGATTGAGAAGGATGTGATTGAAGAAACGAGAGGTAATGTGTGTAACAGTCCCGTTTTGCCTGTCCTAAAGCGCACTGACTCTACTCAGCCACCTGTTTATAGGTTTGTGATCGATCTTAGAGAGCTCAACAAGATTGTCGTGCCACAGTTTCCAGTTGTTCCGGATATTACTGCTTTGCTGACTTTGATTCCTGCTTCAGCTGCCTGGTTTTCAGTCATAGACTTGAAAAATGCTTACTTCAGCATTCCAATTGCTGAGGAGAGTAGAGATATTTTTGGCTTCTCTTTAGGAGGCCAAAGCTTCCGGTGTAAGAGAGCTCCCCAAGGCTATTGTGAAAGTCCTTCTATCTATAGTCAGGCTTTGAAAACTCAACTTGATACTCTTGTGTTGCCTGCTGGTGCTGCTCTTATTCAGTATGTGGACGATCTGTTAGTGGCCGCTGATGATGAGAAAACTTGTAAAGAAGCTACTCTTTCTTTGTTGCGACATTTGTCGGACTTGCATCATAAAGTGTCACTTTCTAAGTTGCATTATTGTCGCCAAGAAGTGACCTACTTAGGTCATCTCTTCTCAAAGGAGGGAGAAGGTTGACCCCAGAAAGAATTCAAGCGATTGCGCAGATGACTGTACCAAGCACACAGAGAGAAGTGCGTGCTTTCTTGGGTATCACGTCGTATTGTAGACAGTGGATTCCAAATTTCTCTCTATTGGCGAAACCTCTGTTGGCTTTGACTTGTAAAGATACACCGAATCCTCTTCCGTGGTCTGACGATTGTCAGAAAAGTTTTTCTGAGTTGCGTGATGCATTGTGTTCTACTCCTGTGTTGGGTACTCCAGACTATAACAAGCCTTTCACGTTGTATTTGCAGGAGAGAGAGGGATTTGCGTTGTCAGTGTTGACACAATCTTTTGGGGACAAGCAGCGTCCATGCGCGTATTTTTCATCAACGTTAGATCTGGTAGGTAGAGCGTTGCCGAGTTGCTTGAGAGCTATAGCGGCAGCGGCTGTTTCTATCCGACAGTCTGCTGGACTGGTGATGGATAATACGTTGATTGTGATGGTTCCGCATGCAGTGGATACCTTATTAAACAGGACTAAGACACAGCACCTTACTAGTGCACGTCTTTCAGGCTACAAGTTGACACTGTTGGCTAGCCACGTCCACATCAGAAGATGTAACGTGTTGAATGCAGCTAAGTTACTGCCGATCTCTACAGAGACGGATGCTCAACAACAGCATGATTGTTTTCTTCGTACAGAGGAAGAAACAAAAGCTAGAGTGGATCTAAAAGACACTCCTTTTGCGAATGTGGATGGTACGCTGTGGGTTGATGGTTCGTGTTTTAAGCTTCCGAATGGTGAGACGACTGCAACGTATGCTATCCCAACTTTAAATACAGTTGTTGAGACAGCACGTATACCACAGAATTCTGCGCAAGCAGCAGAGTTGATTGCACTGACTAGAGCGTGTGTGTTGTCGGAAGGAAAACAAGTGAATGTTTATACCGATAGTCAGTATGCGTTTGGTGTTGCTCACAGTTTTGGGCGTTTGTGGAGAGAGCGTGGGTTCCTTACTTCCAATGGAACTAAAATCCAGCATGGACAGTTGGTGAATGAGCTTCTCGAGTCACTTACTTTGCCGAACCAAGTTGCGATTGTGAAGTGTAGTGCTCATCGGAAGGTTATGGATGATGTTGGTCGTGGTAATGCGTTTGCGGATGAAGTTGCGAAAGACACAGCAAGAAATCTGATGTGTGAAGTTGGCCTGATGTATTATGTCTCCAGTTCTGGGGGCATCTTATATCAGTCCAAACAATCCCTTATGGTGGTGGTTGTAAGTCAACCTTATAGACAAGCTATCCTAGGGGTAGCATGGACTAAGCAGCCTTAAAGGCTTAACTTCAAAAGGGCGAGTAAAGCGAGCTGTTTTTCCATATACAGTCCTGTAATATCAAATGAAAGGACACCACACAAGTTATATATTATCAAAATATATGTATTTATTCTTAGAATAATCCCCACTACTCTTTATGAGCAATGAAGCACAAGCGTTTAAATAAAAGCACAGTTAAACATAGACAAGTTGCACGTTTTGGATGAGGCCGGTGGCCACTCAAACCATATATCAATAAAGTGGTATAACAATCACTTATCGATCTGGGGTAAGGCCTAGGGCCTTGGGAATCGCTTGGACTACGATGCACTAACAGCAGTTAGGGCGGGAGTAGCCAGCGGAATTCGGGTGCAGTGCAGAAAGCACAGGCATGTACCAATGCAAAGTCAATGGTGCGTAAAAGTTATCGAGTTAGAGTTTTAAGAGTCTTCCAAATGGACTAGAAGGACAAAATTTTAGATTTAGACACTAGGGGGCAGATTTATGATGACTGGCGCATCCCCAGGGATGCGCCAGTCATCCTGCGCCGCTGCTCCGCCACCCATGGTGCGCCGCATTTACAATGCGGCGCACCATGGGGTAAAAACGCCACAGATGCGTGACGCATCTGTGCCGTAAAGGTGGCGCATTGCTGGAGCTGCGTCGCAAGCGCGATGCAGCTCCAGCAAGGCTCGGGGGTGCCCCATCTCCACAATGCTGCGTCAAGACCTACGCCGGCTTCAAGCAGGCGCAGGGTTTTGGCGCAGCATTGTCCTGAAAGTGACTGAGTGAAATCTCATAGATTTCACTCAGCCACTTTTAGGAGGCGTTCCTGCACAGGAACGCCTCCTATGGCACAGGGCTTTACAACGTGACGCATCTCCTAGATGCGTCACGTTGTAAATAGGGCGCATTGTTTGCGCCGCCGTTGCGTCAAATAAAGTGACGCACCGGCGGCGCAAGGCCTTCATAAATCTGCCCCTAGAGGTGTAAAACACTACAGGAGAACCGGTGTTCAAGAGTTACCTCACCCACAGGAAGCGGGTGCACAGGTGCAAAGGTGTGTCGGGTTTCGTCACGAAGATCTAGGGTGCCTGAAGATGAAGATGCTGCAGGCGTCCAGAAGAGAAGTGTCCGGTGTGATCCAAGGGTGGATCGAAGTTGTAGAGTACCTGAAAGCAGAGGGGACAGAGTCTGGGTCACTAGCCAGTGACCAGGAAGGAACCAGGAAGGAACCAGGCAATGTCGGGCGCAATCAGGTCGATGTTGTGTAGCTTCTCTCCGCTGCCACGTGGTCTCTGTGGCACCGAGGATGTCCTGGAGTGAATCACAAGCTGTCCCACAAAAGTTCTCGCTGTTGGCGGTGTCGGCTTCAAGATCGGAGTCAACAGGCCTTGGCAAATGCAACCCACGCAGGAATGAAAGATGGATTAACACTCGGACCAGCAAGGTCTGAGCGGGTGCTCCTTTTCAGGGGAGCGAGTGCCAGTCTAGAGCAACCAGACTAGCTGTGTAAATTCAAGGTTTCGTTGGTACTGGGGCCACTAGCCAACCGGCAAGCGACCGGACCAATGCGTCGAGCAGAAAGATGCAAAAGGGCGCCACACAGCACTCGTCGAGTGTGGAGGGTTGAGCTTCGATGCACAGACTGCTCGGGGCTGGAGCTTCTCAGACTCCAATGCACAGCTTCGAGTGGGCCTCGGATGCTGCACGGTCAGCGCTTTGTTGTTTCTCCAAGATGGCCGCTCCCACGCTTCAGGTCGCCTCCACGGGTCTCAGCTCTGCAGGGACTGTGGATCGGGCTGTTAGAAGGCAGGCACGGTGGGTCTTGTTGATCTCTGTTGCTCGAGTTCCGGCGGGAACTGCAACAAAGCAAACGTCGAGGTGCTGGATGGTGCCTGTTTGCACAGGGTGGTCACTCCTTGACCACAAGGGAGATTCTTCAGTCTTCCATGAGGAGTGGGATGTCGAAGGGTCCAGAGTTTTGTTTCATAAGTTTCAGTCAGGATAATCTGATGTGCATTGGCACTGCTCCCACCTATATTCCAAATCTGGGGGCTGGATTACCTGCTAGGTCCCTCCTATGGGTGGGACCTGGGAAGGGGGTGGTTACACCCCTTTCCCTTTGTCCAGTTTTGCGCCAGGACTGGGGCAGGATGGCCCCAGAACCGGTTTGACTGGAATCTGCCCAGGGACACCTTGTGCGCCCCAGGCAGTGTCTAGTTTCATTCAACCCTCCCTGCTATAATCCACTATCTCCTGTCTGGGGTGGTGTGACACCTCCCTGTGACAGGAAACCCTTTGTCCAGGCGTCCTCGGCCAAGTTTCGGTCAGCAGCAGGAGGCCAGACATGTGTCTGTGGCAGCAGCATCCATTTTGTGATGCTGGGGCTCTGGTTAGGATTAACCGCGTTTTCAGTAAGTAACATGCCTGCACCCTCTAGAAGGGTGGGATGATATCCCCATTACCAGGACTGGCAAGGGTATAGTATTCCAATGTGTATGACACCAAACACGACATGTTTTGATAAAGCCAAACCAGAGTTGCAATAACCGTAAGGATTATAATGCACTTAAGAGTATATGGTATGGCAGTATCACTGGAACAGCATTAAGGAATTGGTCCCAACACTGCAGACAGGCTCAGCTCATGCTAGAGCACCATCTCACATAAAACCATGCACTCTGTCTCCAGGACTGTAAAGGCCTGCCATAGGAGTGACTGATAGGTATAGATGTGTCCAGATATAGGTTTAGACATAGGTATACTACATCTAAGCAAGGGGTGAGTACACCACCTTGCCCCAGCTGTGGGAACAGCCAGTTGTGTTGATTTAAGTACCAGCCAGGGGTGGCAAAAGATATGCTGCAGCCCCTGGTAGGCCTTGGATGCACCTATGCTCTTGGCACCTAGTGTGCACTGGATAGGGGCTGACAAGGTGTCCAGTACCAAATTGGTTATGTACCTATAGTACATGTCTGTGAATTTAGAGAGAGAACAGCAGGCTGGGGGTCTGATTAGCAGGCCCACAGCCACATTAAGTTGAAAACCAGTGAAGCAAAAAGCAAACATTGGGGTGACCATAGGATAGCAGACCCTGCTCTCCAACACAACCCCCCCCCCCCCCCAAACGCAGGGACATTAAACTTAACCTTGATTAGATAAGTCTTCATGTTCTAAGTGGAAGTACCTGAAGAGACCATCTGCATTACCATGGTCAGTCCCTGGGTGGTGCTCCACTGTAAAGTCCATTCCCTGTAGGGAAATGGACCACCTGAGTAGTTTGGGGTTTTCACCCTTCATCTGATTAAGCCACAAGAGGGGCTTATGGTCTGTCTGAATTAGGAAGTGAGTACCAAACAAGTATGGCCTCAGCTTCTTCAGGGCCCAAACCACAGCAAAGGCCTCCCTCTCAATGGCTGACCAACGTTTTTCTCTAGGTGTCAGCCTTCTGCTAATGAAAGCAATGGGCTGGTCTTGACCATCTACATTAAGTTGTGAAAGCACAGCTCCCACCCCCAACTCAGAAGCATCTGTTTGAACAATGAACTGTTTGGAGTAGTCAGGACTCTTAAGGATTGGTGCAGAGCACATGGCCTTCTTCAGGTCATCAAATGCCCTTTGACAGCTAACTGTCCACTGAACCTTTTTGGGCATCTTCTTGGATGTCAGATCATTCAATGGTGTCACAATGGACCCATAGTTCTTTACAAATTTCCTGTAATACCCAGTCAGGCCCAAGAAGGCTCTGACTTGTGTCTGGGTAGTTGGAGGAGCCCAGTCCTGTATGTCCTGGATCTTGCTCTCCAGTGGTTGAACTTGACCCCCACCTACTAGGTGGCCCAAGTACACAACCTTGCTCTGCCCTATCTGGCACTTGGTAGCCTTGATAGTCAGGCCTGCCTTTTGCAGGGCCTCCAGAACCTTCTTCAGGTGGATCAGGTGATCCTCCCAGGTAGAGCTAAAGACAGCAATATCATCTAGATATGCTGCACAAAAGTCATCCAACCCAGAAAGGACTTGATTCACCAACCTTTGGAAGGTGGCAGGAGCATTCTTCAAACCAAAGGGCATCAACACAAACTGATAATGTCCACTGGGGGTAGAGAATGCTGTTTTGGCTTTAGACTCCTCGGCTAACCTGATTTGCCAATAGCAAGCTGTCAAATCAAATATGCTCAGATATGTGGCAGAAGCCAACTTATCAATGAGCTCATCTGCCCTTGGAATGGGATGAGCATCTGTCCTAGTGACAGCATTGAGACCCATATAGTCCACACAAAATCTCATTTCTCTCTTTCCATCTTTGGTATGAGGTTGTGGCACAAGGACTACTGGGCTGGCCCAGGGGCTCTCTGATGGCTCAATCACTCCAAGGTCTAACATTTTCTGCACCTCAGCCTTTATACAATCCCTGACATGGTCAGGTTGCCTGTAGATCTTGTTCTTCACAGGCAGACTGTCACCAGTATCCACCACATGGGTGCACCAGTTAGTTTGACTGTGTGTAAGTGATAACATGATTCTATGGGCTTGCAGAACCTGTCTGCAGTCCATCTGTCCCTGGTTAGTGAGGCTGCCTGCCAAGGCTACTCCTTCCACTGAGCCATCATCAGGGTTTTGGGAAAGCAGGTCTGGGAGAGGGTCACTCTCTTCCTCCTGATCCCCATCTGTAGCCATGAGTAAACCCATGCTTTCCCTGTCAATAAATACTTTCCACCTGTTTACATGGAGCACCCTGTGGGGGCTCCTAGGGGTTTCAAGGTCCACCAAGTAGGTGACCTCTCCCTTCTTTTCCAGTATGGTGTAGGGTCCAGACCATTTGTCCTGGAGAGCTGCTGGGCCCACTGGCTCCAACACCCACACCTTCTGCCCTGGCTGGTACTCAGTCAGAACAGCCTTTTGGTCATGGCAAGCTTTCTGTAGTTCTTGGCTGGCCTCCAGGTTTTTGGATGCTTTCTCCATGTACTCAGCCATCCTGGAGCGGAGACCAAGTACATAGTCCACAATATCAAGTTTAGGCTTTTTGAGAGGTAATTCCCATCCTTCCTTCACAAGACACAATGGACCCCTCACAGGGTGGCCAAACAAAAGTTCAAAAGGGCTGTAGCCAACCCCCCTCTGTGGGACCTCTCTGTAAGCAAAGAGTAAGCAGGGTAAAAGGATATCCCATCTATGCCTGAGCTTTTCAGGTAATCCTTTTATCATTCCCTTTAGGGTCTTGTTGAATCTCTCCACAAGCCCATTGCACTGAGGATGATAGGGTGTGGTGAACTTATAGTTCACACCACACTCTTTCCACATTGCTTTTAAGTATCCAGACATGAAGTTAGTACCTCTATCTGAAAGTACCTCCTTTGGAAAGCCCACTCTGGAGAAAACTCCAAGTAAGGCCCTTGCCACAACGGGGCTGTTGTGGTCCTCAGGGGAATTGCCTCTGGGTACCTGGTGGCATGATCCACTACCACTAGGATACATCTGTGCCCAGATACTGTTTGGGGATCCATTGGTCCAACATTGTCAATCCCAATTCTCTCAAAGGGCACCCCCACCACAGGTAGAGGTATAAGGGGGGCCTTTGTGATGCCACCTGATTTGCCACTGGCTTGGCAGGTGACACAGGAGTGACAACACTCCTTGGTATCTTCTGACATGTGAGGCCAGTGAAAGTGAGGGACAAGCCTGTCCCAAGTCTTGTTCTGGCCTAAGTGTCCTGTAAGGGGAATATCATGGGCCAAGGTTAGAAGGAAGCCCCTAAATTGCAGAGGTATAACCAACCTCCTGGTTGCACCAGGCTTGGGGTCTCTAGTCTCTGAATAAAGGAGCCCATCATCCCAATACACTCTATGGGTACCTTGAGCATTCCCAGCAGCCTCAGCAGCAGCTTGCTGTCTGAGGGGTTCAAGTAAAGGGCAAGTCAACTGAGCCTGCCCCAGGTCTGCCCTTGAGGGTCCCCCTGTCCCCAGAAACTCAACCTGATCAGGTTCAAGCTCCTCAGAGACAGTCTCCTCTTGGATCACAGAATCACCCTCCTGTGAGGTCTGATCCTCAACCTGGCGCAAGTGGGAAGGCACTGCCTTCTTGATCCTTCTCTTGGGTTGTGGTTGGTCTATTGTTTCCAGATCCACCACAGGTTCAGGTAGGCACTTCTTGGCCTGGGACCTGGTTACAGCAAGGACATGTGCTGAAATCCCTAGCATTTCTGCATGAGTCCTGTACTCCACTTCTGACCATAAGGATTCCCCAAGATCATTGCCCAACAAACAATCAACTGGGAGGTCTGCACTAACAACAACTTTCTTGAGGCCAGTTACCCCTCCCCAGGAGAAGTTAACAACAGCCACACTATGTGTAGTAGTGGCATTGCTTGCGTTGGTCACTAGGTAATTCTCACCTAGTATCATCTGTTCAGGGTCCACAAAGTTAGGTGTCACCATAGTGACACTGGCACAAGTGTCCCTGTAGGCCTGAGCCAGCTTCTCATTAATTAAAGGCGTCTGCCTGTACTTGCCCAAGTTATTAGGACTTATAGCAGAGGACATGGCTATGTCCCCCTCACAGATCAGAACTGCCTGAGTAGGGACTCTGACTAAGCCAGTTTCCATCTCAGTACCCAGGGTTAACCCTACTATAGCCTTGGGTTGTGCACTACCACTGCTAACTGTACTAGGGGGTGCAGGTGTCTTAGGGACTGCAGTGGTAGGGGCTGGATTTCTCTTAGTGCATTCACTTCCCCAATGAGAAGTGGACTTGCAAAAGTTGCACCAAGGTTTCTTTGGGCCATCATTCTTCTTTTTCTTGTTACCATTTTGGGAACCACCCTCCTTATTACTAATTTGGGGGCCTGTAGAAGACTTCTGGTCTTTTTCTTTCTTATCTCCACCCTTCTGGTCTGCTTTCTTCTGATCACCTCCTTGGTTCTGGGGTTTCTGCTTAACCCTTGTTCTGACCCATTTGTCTGCCTTCTTTCCCAATTCTTGGGGAGAGGTCAGATCAGAGTCTACAAGGTGTTCATGCAACAGCTGGTTTGTACAGTTATTAAGGATCTGTTCTCTCATTTTAAGATTGTACAATCCTGTATAGTCTGAAACTTTACTTCCCTGCAACCAACCCTCCAGAGCCTTAGTGGCACAATCAAAAAAATCAGTCCAGTCTTGAGTCTGTGCTTTTTGGGTGTCTCTGAACAACAACCTGTATTGCTCAGTGGTTAGTCCAAACCCTTCAATAAGAGCACTCTTCAAGACATAGTAGTTTTTAGCATCCTCAGGTCTAACTGTGAGGAGCTTATCTCTCCATTTCTCAGAAAAGGAGAGCCACAAGATTGCTGCCCACTGATCTTGGGGGACCTGCTGTACCATGCAAGCCCTCTCAAGAGCAGTTATAAATTTGTGGATATCATCCCCATCTCTGTAGGGGGGCACAATCTTACTCAGGTTTCTATGATCATAGGACCTGTCTTTATCTCTTGGGATAATGCTGCCACCAGCGGGGATCTCCCCACTTAACTTCTGCTCTCTTACAAAAGCTAGTCTAGCTTGGGCCAGGGCTACTTCCTCACTTTCTATTTGGAGATTCACTGCTCTCCTCCTGGCCTTATGCTCTCTTCTTTGAGGGGAAGTCATTCCTCTCTGTGATTCTCTTGAGGCACTAGAAATGTGAGAATCCCTGAAAGGGCTTCTCTCTCTCCTATTGCTTGGGAGAATCCGGTTATGTACTCTGGGGAGGTGCTGGCCCTCTCCATTTCCATGTAGGTCCAAGTTGGCTTGGCTACGCCTTACCACTGGTACCTGGATAACCCCTTGATCATGATCTGCACACTGCAAGTCATTAAAAGCGGATCTCCCAGGGATCCTGCCCCTTTACGTATCCTCAACAAAGGTAGCACCCACGATAGTTCCCCTCCTCACTCAACTTATCAACGCCTCTCTTCAACAAGGAGTCGTTCCCCCCAGTTGGAAGGCGGCAGTCGTCAAGGCACTATTAAAAAAACCTTCCCTTGACCCGGCCGACCTGGCAAACTATAGACCTATTTCCCTCCTCCCGGGAACTAGCAAAATAGCGGAAAAACTTGTGAACAGAAAACTTTCACAATTCTTGGAGAGCAACAACCGTCTAAAAAGCTCGCAGACGGGATTCCGCCCCGGGCAAGGCACCGACATCGCCCTCCTCATGGCGGTAGAGGAGGCCAGAGCACTCTTAGACGAAGGAGGATCAGTGGCAGTGATCCTCCTCGACCTTAGTGCGGCCTTCGACACCGTCAACCACCAGCTCCTCATTCAGCGACTTAGGAGCGTCGGTGTTGGAGGAACAGCTCTGTCTTGGATATCGTCCTTTCTGAGTCAACGCTCCTTTCAAATCTGGGAGAATAACACCTTCTCCTCCGAAACTCCCCTCCAATGTGGTGTACCTCAGGGCTCCTCCCTGAGCCCCACATTATTTAACATCTACATGTCCCCATTGAAGGAGGTTGTTATCCCGTTCGGAGTGTGCATCGTCAGCTACGCTGACGACACACAGTTAGTGGTGTCCCTTTCTCATCCTAAACAACAACCTGCGGACCTTTACAATTGTCTGACACAGATACAAGGGTGGATGAATAGATCGTCTCTGAAACTCAACGGGTCAAAGACTGACATTCTCCTCCTTGGTCAGAAGGGGCCCACTTCACTGCATAACATCTGGCCTCCTTGCTTAGGCTCGCTCCCAGACCCGAAACCGGAAGTAAAAAGCCTGGGCGTGTGGCTCGACAAGGAACTATCTTTCACAACACAGGCAAATAAGGTAGCCGGGTTGTGCTTTGGACTACTCAGGTCAATTCGAAAGATTCTGCCCCTAATCCCCCACAACTCCCAAAAACTGCTGATCAAGGTCTGATTCTTTCTAGGCTTGACTTTAGTAATTCCATCTATTTAGGGGCCCCAGAGGCAACCCTGAACAAATTGCAAAGGGTCCAAAATGCAGCCACCCGGATCCTCACCAATACCCCTGCCAGAGCCTCGGCCAAACCAGCTCTAAAGCTTCTCCATTGGCTTCCGGTGAGAGAACGGGTGATGTTCTCTGCCTGGCACACAGACTGCTTCAAAACAATGGCCCCCCAAGTCTAGAAAAATTTATCAAACCATACAAAGCCCCTAGATCCCTCCGCTCCGATCAGGAACATCTCATCGTCACTCCCAGAGTCAAGAAGGCCCGCACAGGAGGGAGGCGCTTCTCGGTCCATACCGCACGCCTTTGGAACGCCCTACCTCACCACCTGAGAACGGAACCCATTTATTTAAGGTTCAGGAAGCAATTGAAAACCCACCTCTTTCCTTAAAACTGCCCCTCCCTGCCCCTGCTGACCCCCCAGTCGTAATGATCCTAGCGCTGGGATACCTACGGGTGACTACGCGCTCTATAAAATTAAATAATAATAATAATAATAATCTGAATCATTATCATTAGAGTCTGGGTTCACCTCCTCATCTTCTTCCTCTGGGGTGGTGTTCTCAGTCCCTGTGGGATTCACTCCTTCTTCTGATGCTGAGGGAACTATTCTAACTTTCTCAAGGTCATCCTTTTCTAGGATGGCTATCATGATAGGAATGGTAGGGTTGTGACCCTTTCTCAGCTTCCTTGCAGTGCACAAGGCACTCAAGTCTCTGTGGCTGAATTTGTCATAGTTGGAGGGTGCCTGTGGAGGGTCAACCGTCACAGGTAGAGAGCCTGTAGCTTCACCTGTGCCAGACATGACTCTAGTGTGGTGTAAGTGATGCACCTACCTACACTAAGTGTTTTCCTACTGTACCTTGCTAGTGAGTTGTAGTCAGGGTGTGCTAAGCCCTTCTACCTACAACTACTAAGTTCAGTAGAACTTAAATATGCTAAGCTTTTATTTATATGTACCTATGGTACTTAATGTGATCTTTCAATTTGATATAAGATTGTAAAGGTAAAACAACAGCAAAGCTCGAATCCTTACCGCTGCTCACCAATGTGAGAAGTTGGCCTGATGTATGATGTCTCCAGTTCTGGGGGTACCTTATCTCAGTCCAAACAATCCCTTATGGTGGTGGTTGTAAGTCAACCTTATAGACAAGCTATCCTAGGGGTAGCATGGACTAAGCAGACTTAAAGGCTTAACTTCAAAAGGGCGAGTAAAGCGAGCTGTTTTACCATATACAGTCCTGTAATATCAAATGAAAGGACACCACACAAGTTATATATTATCAAAATATATGTATTTATTCTTAGAATAATCCCCACTACTCTTTATGAGCAATGAAGCACAAGTATTTAAATAAAAGCACAGTTAAACATAGACATGTTGCACGTTTTGGATGAGGCCGGTGGCCACTCAAACCATATATCAATAAAGTGGTATAACAATCACTAATCGATCTGGGGTAAGGCCTAGGGCCTTGGGAATCACTTGGACTACGATGCACTAACAGCAGTTATGGCGGGAGTAGCCCGCGGAATTCGGGTGCAGTGCAGAAAGCACAGGCATGCACCAATGCAAAGTCAATGGTGCGTAAAAGTTATCGAGTTACAGTTTTAAGAGTCTTCCGACAGGACTAGAAGGACAAAACTTTAGACTTAGACACTAGAGGTGTAAAACACTACAGGAGCACCGGCGTTCAAGAGTTACCTCACCCACAGGAAGCGGGTGCACAGGTGCAAAGGTGTGTCGGGTTTCGTCACGAAGATCTATGGTGCCTGGAGATGAAGATGCTGCAGGCGTCCAGAAGAGAAGTGTCCGGGGCGATCCAAGGGTGGATTGAAGTTGTAGAGTACCTGAAAGCAGAGGGGACAGAGTCTGGGTCACTAGCCAGTGACCAGGAAGGAACCAGGAAGGAACCAGGCAATGTCGGGCGCAATCAGGTCGATGTTGTGTAGCTTCTCTCTGCTGCCACGTGGTCTCTGGGGCACCGAGGATGTCTTGGAGTGAATCACAAGCTGTCCCACAAAGGCTCTCGCTGTCAGTGGTGTCGGCTTCAAGATCGGAGTCAACGGGCCTTGGCAAATGCAACCTACGCAGGAATCAAAGATGGCTTAACACTCGGACCAGCAAGGTCTGAGCAGGTGCTCCTTTTCAGGGGAGCGAGTGCCAGTCTGGAGCAACCAGACTAGCTGTGTAAATTCAAGGTTTCGTTGGTACTGGGGCCACTAGCCAACCGGCAATCGACCGGACCAATGCGTCAAGCAGAAGGATGCAAAAGGGCCCCACGCAGGACTCGTCGAGTGTGGAGGGGTGAGCTTCGATGCACAGGCTGCTCGGGTCTGGAGCTTCTCAGACTCCAATGCACAGCTTTGAGGGGGCCTCGGATGCTGCAAGGTCAGCGCTTCATTGTTTCTCCAAGATGGCCGCTCCCACGCTTCAGGTCACCTCCACGGGTCTCAGCTCTGCATGGACTGTGGATCGGGCTGTTAGAAGGCAGTCACGCTGGGTCTTGTTGATCTCTGTTGCTCGAGTTTCAGCGGGAACGGCAACAAAGCAAACGTTGAGGTGCTGGATGGTGCCTGTTTGCACAGGGTGGTCACTCCTTGAACACAAGGGAGATTCTTCAGTCTTCCACGATGAGTGGGATGTCGAAGGATCCAGAGTTTTGTTGCATAAGTTTCAGTAACGATAATCTGATGTGCAGTGGCACTGCTCCCACCTATATTCCAAATCTGGGGGCTGGATTACCTGCTAGGTCCCTCCTATGGGTGGGACCTGGGAAGGGGGTGGTTACACCCCTTTCCCTTTGTCCAGTTTCACGCCAGGACTGGGGCATGATGGCCCTAGAACCGGTTTGACTGGAATCTGCCCAGGGACACCTTGTGCGCCCCAGGCAGTGTCTAGTTTCATTCAACCCTCCCTGCTACAATCCACTATCTCCTGTCTGGGGTGGTGTGACACCTCCCTGTGACAGGAAAGCCTTTGTCCAGGCGTCCTCGGCCGAGTTTCGGTCAGCAGCAGGAGGCCAGACATGTGTCTGTGGCAGCAGCATCCATTTTGTGATACTGGGGCTCTGGTTAGGATTAACCGCGTTTTCAGTAAGTAACATGCCTGCACCCTCTAGAAGGGTGGGATGCTATCCCCATTAGTTTTCAAAAGAGGGGATGGTGATCAATCGATCAGCGGGGCACTCTTTACCACTTAGCAGAGTGGAAGGTCCAGTATCAGCCAGTGCCCCCCACAAGTCTATGGAAACAAAGTGGGTTGCTGAAACGTTCCTGGTTGACAGAATTTATGTGTATTTGGCGTGACCTTGGGTGTACATGTGGCACCCTTGGGCATCCATTTTGTTGGATGTATTTGCCTCACACACCCGAATGGGTGTCATGCTTCATCATCGGCGTTGCTCCTCGTCGGGGAGGCGGTGCAATCCCCGACGGGCTCGACTCACAGAGGGGCTCTTTACCGGAGATCTTTTAAATCCAACTGCCTTATGGTGAAGTGCGGGTATGTGGGAATTCGAGCAAATAGTCTAGAAAGTGATTAAAATGTAGTAGGGAGTACCAAAAGTACTACTTTATTCTGGGGGGCTCCCGCTACGATTAAAAACGTGAATCCAACTCACTGGGTACCACCTGGTTAGGTATGATGGCACTAGATGAGGATGGAAAAGGAGATGGTCAACATGTTTCTCGCATCAGGGAATTATCCGCGATTCATCAGGACCTATAAAGTTTATGGAATATGCAGTCATTCAACAGCATGCTAGTGTCATGTGTGAAATACAAGCAATATAAGTTTTGGTTACCTCTGTAGTAATATCCTATGCCTAGATTGGGAAATAAGAATGTTGTTACAAGGTTATTTGCATTGAGTCTTAGCAAAAGAATACAAGGATAATCAAGCCAAAATAAACACACAATGTGTCATGCTAGTGTTGGTACAATATCAACTAGCTCAGGTGAACTATGGCCGCATAATAGCAGCGTGCAGTGGGCACAACACACCAACCATCTGTGCTTGGAGAAGTGCTCTATCTTAAAACAATGTCATAGAAACTATGGATTAAAAACAGTTAAAAAACAGCAGTCTACTGAGGAACACAAACTACTTCTTATATACTGTTAGGAGTGCTCACTCTATATGTATAGTGAGATAGCAAGCATACATCCGTCTCACCTCAGGGTCAGGGATTATGTACTACATGAGTGTTCGGCGGTAAGTAAACATCAGGGAAGAACCTTTGGATGTGGCTGCGGAGGGAGGAAGTATGTATATTAGTGGATAGAAGGAAAAGGGGGGCATGTAAAGTGCGTCCCCTGTTCCATGTTAGGGCCAAGGTCGGTAATTATTCAACAAGAGTTAAGTTGGGAACCGCCGTTGTGCCCACAGAGCTCGCCTTACCTCTATCTTCCTGTGTTCCTGCCTTGTGACCTACCCATCGCCGCCGAGCTCGGATAGATGGTGGAGCTCGGCGGCGCCCTCCATATCTAGTTGTGATCGTCCTGGGCGCGGTGTCTCGCTCTGCCCTTCCGTGAAGATCACGTGGTGCGTCTGCTAGTAGCGGCCGCCATCTATGAATGGGTAGTAAGTAGTTATCATACTGCCCACAAATGTATAACCGGATTCAACCTAGTTAAAAAATGCGCAGATTTAGTCTGCAGAGTCACATTGATGACAGACCAAAACATTGGTTTAGGGTTGGTATCGTGTTAAATATACGGGTTGCCTCAGAAAATTAGGTCGGGAGATCAGTCAGGTTGAACCGCCTCACAGGATGGCGGCCATTACAGAGTGGAGTATTCAGAGGGAATGTAGGAAATTGTATGCAGCTAGCATGCTGGGGGTCAGGATACACATGGGTTGTGGATTTCTGTTCCTCATGTGCAGTCACAGTGTGTAGTGTCATAGTAGTAATTATAGCGACAGATAGCATTAGAGAGTATGTCAGGGGGTGTCCTCATTAGGACCTCTGATATGTGTACAGTCACAGAGTAGGGTGTCAAAGTAACTATACTAGTGACAGATTGTATCAGAGAGCATGCCAAGGGATATCCTCATTCAGACCTCTGCTGTCAGACGCTAATCGGTGAACCCACCTCTGCTCTTTCCGAAACAAGGCTTGTTTGGGACAATTAGGGCTGGATTCTAACACCAGCTATTTGAGTGAGTCTGCAGTATGATTTGACTCAACATAATGTTTACACATTTTGGTGTTAGTCTTCTTGCAGCGGAAATTGCTGCGGTGTTCTATGATGCGGGTTTTGATTGGGCGGGTCGTCATCCCAATGTATTGTAGTCCACAAGGGCATGTAAGCATGTAAATACAGTGGGAGGTATTGCAGTTAGTGTGCCCCCTAATGTCCCAGATGAAGGTATCACTTAGTTGGATTGTCTTGTGTATGGCTGTATAGGCACATACTCCACAGGATCCACATGGATAATGACCTTTAACTGAAGGTAAGTTCCACAGAGTCTGTTGGGTCCCTTTCTGTTGTACTTTTGGTCTCGTACTTATCAGGATGTCTTTAACATTCTGGGACCTTTTGAACGCAAACCTGGGTGTTGCGAGGCTGAGGTTGCCTGTGTTCAAGATGTCCCAGTGCCGCTTAATCACACTTTTGATTTTGTTGGACCCAGGGGTGAAAGTTGTTACACAGGTAATGGGTTGATTCTCAATCGGTACCACCTCCCGTGGTTCAAGCAAGGCCTCACGATGATTATTTCTAGCTCGTTTTTGGGCCCTGGTGACCTCTATCTTGGGGTAACCTCTGTCTAATAGATTTCTAGACAGGATTGCAGATTCTTGCTTGTAATCAGTTAGCTCACTGCAATTGCGCCGGACCCTGAGGAATTGTCCAAAGGGAAGGTTGGACCGTAAGGCTTTAGGATGGTGGCTCGTGTAATGTAGCAAGCTGTTCCGGTCGGTGGGCTTTCTATACATAGTACTACTGAGTACTCCCTCTTTCAATCTTATCGTGAGGTCAAGAAAGGCAATTTCCGTGGGTGAAGCAGACATAGTGAAGTGAAGGTAAGGGTTGAGAGTGTTCACCCAATTGAAAAAGGCCTCGTGCGAGGTCGGTAGTCCTGTCCATAAGATGAGAATGTCATCTATGAATCTTCTCCACATCCTGATGTTGTCAAGGAAGGGGTTAGACTCATGATGTATATGTCTGTCTTCGAATTCAGCCATGTAGAGGCAGGCCACCGAAGGAGCAAAGGTACTGCCCATTGATGTACCTTGGGTTTGATGGTAAAACTGTCCCTTGAATTCGAAGTAATTTTCCATTAATGCTAGAGTGGCACACTCCATGATGAATGTCTGTGGAGTGCTTGAACTCCAGGTTTCAAGCCCAAGTCTTTCCTCTATTACTTCGAGTGTGGCCCTCTGAGGAATGTTCGTATATAGAGCCTCCACGTCGAGAGTAATTAGGAGATTGATCTGCCCAGTATCACGGAAGGTGTCCAGTATACGTAGGACATCAGAAGTGTCCTGGATGTACGAGGGGATGCGTCTAACAAGGGGTTGTAAAAAATGATCACAAAATTGTGAAAGTGGTTCCAAGATGGAATCAATCCCTGAGACGATTGGTCGCCCAGGTACCGGTCTAGATTCTTTGTGGGTTTTAGGAAGAATGTAAAAGTAGGGGACCCTGGGATCTTTTTTAGACAGGAAGTCTGCTTCTTTCTTGGTGATCCACTGTTCACATTCTGCATTGTCAACCAGACCTGTGATTATGGTATGTAGGCGTGCTGTTGGGTCGCAAGGGATGGGTGTGTAGTACCGTCTATCATTGAGTTGCCTGGTGCATTCTTGATCATAATCCACAGTGTTCATCAGCACTGTTGCACCACCCTTGTCCGCCTGTTTGATAGTAATCAGGGGGTCTTCAGCAAGTGATTTAAGGATATCCATCTCTTTTCGGGAAATATTACAATGTTTTCTTTGCTGGTCTAAGGTTTTCAGGTCTTTTAATACAGCCTGTTCATAGGTGAGGACTTCATTCGGAACCATCCCATTGTGGGATGTGAAAGTTGAGGGATTATGCTATCCCCATTACCAGGACTGGCAAGGGGATAGTATTCCAATGTGTATGACACCAAACACGACATGGTTTGATAAAGCCAAACCAGAGTTGCAATGACAGTAAGGATTATAATGCACTTAAGAGTATATGGTATGGCAGTATCACTGGAACAGCATTAAGGAATTGGTCCCAACACTGCAGACAGGCTCAGCTCATGCTAGAGCACCATCTCACATAAACCATGCACTCTGCCTCCAGGACTGTAAAGGCCTGCCATAGGAGTGACTGATAGGTATAGATGTGTCCAGATATAGGTTTAGACATAGGTATACTACATCTAAGCAAGGGGTGAGTACACCACCTTGCCCCAGCTGTGGGAACAGCCAGTTGTGTCGATTTAAGTACCAGCCAGGGGTGGCAAAAGATATGCTGCAGCCCCTGGTAGGCCTTGGATGCACCTATGCCCTTGGCACCTAGTGTGCACTGGATAGGGGCTGACAAGGTGTCCAGTACCAAATTGGTTATGTACCTATAGTACATGTCTGTGAATTTAGAGAGAGAACAGCAGGCTGGGGGTCTGATTAGCAGGCCCACAGCCACATTAAGTCGAAAACCAGTGTAGCAAAAAGCAAAAATTGGGGTGACCATAGGATAGCAGACCCTACTCTCCTACATCTGATGAGTCGAATGTATGTGGTAGGCCCTGCGAGATGGATTGGTGATGTTGGAATGTGCGAAGATACGATTGAGAGTGTGAAATCAATACAGGCTGAAGCTACTGAAAGTGAGAAGAATGTTTGGAGAGAAACTACGGGTAGATTGGATTCGACTGGCTGTTGGGTTGAATTGTCAGAACACCAAAGATGGATGTTGCCAGATGCGTATGTGCTTGCGGTGGTTACGATGGCACATGGTTTGTCTCACATTAGTGTGAAAGGGATTTGTAAGTTGTTGGCTCCAGTATGGCAGAATGCTGGAATTTCCAAATGTTCGGAGAATGTGGTCAAGAATTGCATGGTGTGTTTAATGTATAATCCTGGCAAGGGAACCCCAACTCCAGCTGGTCACTTTGCTCCTCCGACGTATCCATTCGAGATTTTACAATTGGATTTCATCCACATGGAAAGGTGCAATAATTTAAAGTATGTCCTTGTAGTTGTTTGCGCCTTTTCTAGATGGGTAGAAGCATACCCCCTAAAAGATAATACTGCCTCGTCCACTGCTAAAGTCCTGGTCAAAGCATATTTCCCTAGGTTTGGGTTGCCAATGATGGTATGGAGTGATGAAGACTGAAAAAATGGGGTGGGGGAGGGTCAGAAGGGCATTTTTAACGACCAAGGCAACTTGAGCCCCTATAACAGCTAGCAAAACAAACGAAAGTAGCCTGGTCAAGATTACTGTGAGTGTGCCGTGTTGGGTCTAGAACCATGAATCCATTAATGACACTGCAGTGATAGCACTGGGCTAGAAAAAATTCCCATCAGCCCACCCATCTGGTGGAGTATCGTCACGTGGGAGATGTATCATAAATCCAATTCTTGATCAAGGCACCTGGTAATGATGCAAAGATGGATTTTGCAGATATAATCTTAGACCACAGTGCTTCACTGGTGATGCCAATGGAGTGCAGTGCAAATGAAAAGTGGAAGTGAAGATAAAATTGACTCGAAGGACCAAAAAGTCAATTTATTAGGTATGGTACTAGGGTCAAATCTTAAAAACAAAGCCCAATAGTTTTAAATAATAACTATGTCAAGGCATGGTGTATTGAGGTCGACATGTTTCAGCTAGATGGACAACTGGTCCTAGCTTTCTTCAGGACCTGGTGAATACTGCGACTGCAAACTTGAGTAAATAAATTTACAATGATAGTGAATTTGTACACTAATAAATGGATAAATCCTACCAGTTACTCTGAGCCCAGATGTATACTGGTGATAATCCAATCATGCCGTCTTTCCTAAAACAAGAAAAAAGTGTACAACTAAATAAAGTGTTTAATGGTATCAAAAAAGCACCAGACAAACAACAGGCACACAAACAGTACGGTAGAGAAAGTCTCTCCGTTACTCAGTAGTTATGAATTACTACTGGATTAATGTGTATAAATCACAAATAGTCAAGATATCTAAACTTACCCAGCGTTCTGTGGGAAAGTGCCTCACCTCACCCAGTCACCCACTCGGGAATAAGGAGGCCCCGCTCTGTCAGAATGGAAAAAAATGTAGGACCTCAGAGAAATATCAGGGGTACTATAGTCCAATTGGTCACATATTTCCAATATTCTACTAACAAAATCTAGTTGTAAAAAGGAGATTCAACCTCAAATGAACACATGGTGCAAACCATGCAGGGTGGTCAAAGATACAGCCCAAACTAAATAAACTATATGAAATAATTAGTTGTGGCTTGAAAATTTTTTGGGCAATATAATGCACAAGAGTGCCAAAACAATAAGCACAGCTATGTTGAAAAGAGGGCAAGGTAATTGACTAGGGCCTGAATGGAGCATCCTACCTCTCCGTCGGTACCTCTACACCAACATCCGAGAGGGAGTGGAGGTAACTTACGGTTGGGCGCGCTCGTCTTTTTATACCCGAGTAAACTGATTAATGAGGTACAGCTGTCAAAAATTAGCTAGTGGGTTTGTTATAATTGGTTAAAGATCGCGCTGTTTATTTAGAGCGCGCTCGCGCCATGCGAGAACACTGTATACTGAGCGCATGCGTAGTACAATTTAAGTTCACAAACCTTGAAATAGAGACGCGCTGTTGATGGAGCGCGCTTGTGCCATCAGAGACGCTTTACTATATGCACATGCGCAATGAAATTGAAGCGTCTGGGAGCTTACTGCGCAGAATCATTTACAATAGAAACAGTATTCGCGGCGCGCGTCTGCGCCGTGTTGTAAGGATGTTAGGGCTAGCGTCTCTGTACAGAATATGCTGTTTCAGGTCTCATTGGTTATTAGCACACCAGGAAACCAATTTAAATTATAGAGATGATTATATATGCGCTGTCTGGGAGACGTAGTATTGTAAAAATTCACAATGATATATGTATGTATTATGCAATATAACTTCTTAGAGAATTGTATGATGTAGAAAAAGACACTAACATGGTGGACACACTAATTGCACACTCCTAATAAAGGACAGACCAGTTAGATGTTCATACATATTTATCATGCAGAATAATGACCTTAAAGACATCAGATAGGGAATGATGTAAGCTCATTAAGAGAGGAGTATGAGAACTGGTTCAGCTATGTGGTGAATGATATGGTGTTCTCAAAAACTCACTCAGTCAGATAACTGGACATTAATGAATGCACAGTTTGTTTATAGTGATGTCCAAGGTATGTCATCATTAAGTCCCTGAACATGGCTTCTAAGAAGGAAAATCCATTTCTGTTATTTCTTAAATAGGAACTTCGATATATCACTGATGTGGGGAGGGATATAGGGCTGCTCTAGGATTAGCCACTTCATTTCCTCAGCTGAGTGTCTAGCCTCCAGGAAATGGTTCGTGAGTTTGGTGGCCTGTTTACGACACCTGATGGTACTCTTGTGTTCCCCAATTCTCAATTTGATTTTGCGAGTAGTATGGCCGATATATCTTAGGGAGCATGGGCAGGTAATCATATAAATAACGTTGTCAGTGTTACAATTCGTGTGTTTCTTGAGGACCCACGTTCTGCCTGTTCCTATATCGACTGTCTTGGTTTTAGCCGTCTGAGGGCAAACACTGCATGATCCACACGGATGGTGACCAGAAACCGGTGGGAGATCCCATAAATTCCCCGAACTAACAGTGTTGAAAATCCGAGGTCTGGTATGGACAAGGGTATCTCGCAGGCTTGGTGCTCTTTTGAATGCAAAGAGAGGCGCGGGGATGTTAGCATTAGTGGTATTGAGAATACCCCAATGTTTGCGAACTGTTTTTTGGATGGTATTTGACAATGCATTAAATGTGCTAACAAACGTGAGTCGTTCCATTGGTGGTTTAGCTGGCCGTCTTTCAATCAATGCCTCACGATTATTATTTGATGCACGTTTCCATGCTCTTTTTACAAGATGTTTAGGATATTGACGATCCTGAAGTTGGGTGGCTAATACAGTGGCATGTTTGTTAAACAAATCCCTTGATGAACAATTCCTCCTGACTCGGAGGAATTGACCTACCGGGAGATTTTCCCTTAAGGAGCGTGGGTGGTGACTATTGAAAAGTAAAAGTGAGTTCCTTGCCATTGGTTTCGTAAAAAGCTCACTTTGAAGCCCACCAGCTTCTGGAAAAATGGATAAATCCAGAAAGGAAAGTCTCTCATGACTGTACTCTAGTGTAAAGTTCAGATGTTGATTACACTTGTTGAGCCATAGATGGAATGCCTGAATCTCTATGACGGAGCCCCGCCATACCACCAGAACATCATCTATATACCTCTTCCATAGCACCAGATGGTCAAAAAATGGGTTGCTATGGTTGAGGATATGATTCTGCTCAAATTGGTGCACATAAAGGTTGGCGAGGCTCGGGGCGAAAACACTCCCCATAGAGGTCCCGGAGATTTGAAGGAACAGTTGGTCTTCAAATTTGAAGAAATTTTTCTTCATAGCCAGTTCTGCACAAGATAAGATGAAATTGACAGGGGTGATGCTGTCAAGGTCTTCCGCCGACAACAGACTTCTGATGGTGTCTAGTGTGTCTTGCTGAGGTATACAGGTGTAGAGCGACTCCACATCGAAGCTGACCAACAGATCAGTCTCTACATTGTATTCTATGGTTGGTAAAAGTCTAAGAACATCCGCTGTATCCTCAAGATATGTCGGCATTTTCTTGACTAGTGGTCTAAGAAAAAAGTCCACAAAAGTGGAGAGAGGTTCCAAAAGGGAACCAATCCCTGAAATTATGGGACGTCCTGGTGGTGGTCTAGTGGCTTTGTGAATTTTAGGTAGACAGTAAAAACCAGGGATGATGGGTTTCTCTGTCACCAGGAACCTGGCTTCTTGTGGTGTAATCCAACCCTCAGTGTTACCTTCATCCACTAAAGTTCTAATTTCAGTAAGTAGATGTGGAGTAGGATCTTCAGTCAGGCGTTGATAGAATTTGTCATTATCTAATTGTCTCAGGCATTCCTGTCGGTATTGGGTCAGATCCATAATCACAGTGGCTCCCCCTTTATCCGCAGATTTTATAATGATAGACGGATCTTGCAAGAGACTTTTGAGGGCCTGTTGTTCTGTTTTAGAAAAATTATGGAAAATCCGTCGATCAGTATCCTGCAATTGTGCGATATCATGTCTGACTGCCTGTTCAAAGGTGGTGACATGAGACGGAACCTGGTGACTCAAAGGAGTAAAGGTGGATATTGGACGTAATCCTGTGTTAATAGGTATAGCGTCTCCAGATTGAGAGTTCTCAGTTCTATCTTTGAAAAAGAAAAAAAGACGTACTTTACGAAAGAACTTCTCAAGTTCAGTTCTCATGAGAAATGGATCTCCTAGATTGGTAGGCACAAAGCCTAAGCCCTTTCCAAGGACTGTTTGTTCGACAGTTGTCAGAGCACGGGAACTCAAGTTGACTATCAAGTTCCGCTCGTCTCTGCACTGGTGCTCTGTTGAGCTGCTTTCCTGCTCCGGGTATTGGGGAATGTCTGATCGGCCTCCCACTGTACAGTCTGTAATCCTCTTCTTCTGCCTCGGTTTTGTCCCCGGCCACGCCCTAAAAAAGACTGGTCCGGGAAAAACTGGGGATACTGATATGGATTCAGCTGTTGTGCAAATGGTGGTGGTGGTTGAAAACCCCATGGGCCCGGTGGCCACCAAGGACAGGGATTTTGATAGTTACCTGGATGTTGGTTATACATACCACCTCTCTGACGGCCCCCTCTTTTGAATGGTCGTTGTTGTTGACCACCCCCTCTGGGATAGGTACCGGTATGGCTAGGTGACACTGAATCACTGGAATCAGAGCCAGAAGATGAATAATTAGAGCCATACTGTTTTCCCTTACTATTGAAACTTGGAGCTACATAGTCATTACTAGTGTATGGATAAACCTTTACTAAGGAGAATCGTTCTAGATCTTTCTTGAATTTATCCATTTTGCTAGTTAAGATGTTGTCTTTGGAGTCTTTATTAGCTTTATTCGTTTCGTCAAGGCGTTTCTTGAATAAAGTATTACACGTGGCTTTTATCTGACCATCAAGTATCTGGATGTCAATAAGGATAGCATCAGCTAACCTCTTGGCCGTGCTGATAATCAATATCAGCCAGTCTCGTGTACATCGCCACGCTATAAGGGACCAGTCACGTAAAAAAACTTTGTCGGTCAGAAAGAGCCTGGGTGTGTTTGTAACAATAAGGCCTGTCGGGGCGCATTTTCCTCTAAGATATTGTGCCATGATAGCTCCATGGATGGAGGTGCGTGTATGTGATTTCTTCAAATTAAGCAACGTGAGCCAGTCATCCTTAGCTATGCTGGGTGTCTCAGGTAGTGAGTCTAATAGACAAGGGTTTTCATCTAAAATGATTTTAAGCATATCATCATCAAATGCCAATCCGGCAAAGTCAGCCATAGTTCAAGAGGGAATCTCCAAAGTAATCAACTAGATGAGCAAAGAAGGGGTATACCCTTTAAATAGGAAAAAATTCTTATTTGGTACAGAAAGACCCGCAACAAGGGTTGCTCTAAATACTGAAAAAATGGGGTGGGGGAGGGTCAGAAGGGCATTTTTAACGACCAAGGCAACTTGAGCCCCTATAACAGCTAGCAAAACAAACGAAAGTAGCCTGGTCAAGATTACTGTGAGTGTGCCGTGTTGGGTCTAGAACCATGAATCCATTAATGACACTGCAGTGATAGCACTGGGCTAGAAAAAATTCCCATCAGCCCACCCATCTGGTGGAGTATCGTCACGTGGGAGATGTATCATAAATCCAATTCTTGATCAAGGCACCTGGTAATGATGCAAAGATGGATTTTGCAGATATAATCTTAGACCACAGTGCTTCACTGGTGATGCCAATGGAGTGTAGTGCAAATGAAAAGTGGAAGTGAAGATAAAATTGACTCGAAGGACCAAAAAGTCAATTTATTAGGTATGGTACTAGGGTCAAATCTTAAAAACAAAGCCCAATAGTTTTAAATAATAACTATGTCAAGGCATGGTGTATTGAGGTCGACATGTTTCAGCTAGATGGACAACTGGTCCTAGCTTTCTTCAGGACCTGGTGAATACTGCGACTGCAAACTTGAGTAAATAAATTTACAATCATAGTGAATTTGTACACTAATAAATGGATAAATCCTACCAGTTACTCTGAGCCCAGATGTATACTGGTGATAATCCAATCATGCCGTCTTTCCTAAAACAAGAAAAAAGTGTACAACTAAATAAAGTGTATAATGGTATCAAAAAAGCACCAGACAAACAACAGGCACACAAACAGTACGGTAGAGAAAGTCTCTCCGTTACTCAGTAGTTATGAATTACTACTGGATTAATGTGTATAAATCACAAATAGTCAAGATATCTAAACTTACCCAGCGTTCTGTGGGAAAGTGCCTCACCTCACCCGGTCACCCACTCAGGAATAAGGAGGCCCCGCTCTGTCAGAATGGAAAAAAATTTAGGACCTCAGAGAAATATCAGGGGTACTATAGTCCAATTGGTCACATATTTCCAATATTCTACTAACAAAATCTAGTTGTAAAAAGGAGATTCAACCTCAAATGAACACATGGTGCAAACCATGCAGGGTGGTCAAAGATACAGCCCAAACTAAATAAACTATATGAAATAATTAGTTGTGGCGTGAAAATTTTTTGGGCAATATAATGCACAAGAGTGCCAAAACAATAAGCACAGCTATGTTGAAAAGAGGGCAAGGTAATTGACTAGGGCCTGAATGGAGCATCCTACCTGTCCGTCGGTACCTCTACACCAACATCCGAGAGGGAGTAGAGGTAACTGACGGTTGGGCGCGCTCGTCTTTTTATACCCGAGTCAACTGATTAATGAGGTACAGCTGTCAAAAATTAGCTAGTGGGTTTGTTATAATTGGTTAAAGATCGCGCTGTTTATTTAGAGCGCGCTCGCGCCATGCGAGAACACTGTATACTGAGCGCATGCGTAGTACAATTTCAGTTCACAAACCTTGAAATAGAGACGCGCTGTTGATGGAGCGCGCTTGTGCCATCAGAGACGCTTTACTATATGCGCATGCGCAATGAAATTGAAGCGTCTGGGAGCTTACTGCGCAGAATCATTTACAATAGAAACAGTATTCGCGGCGCGCGTCTGCGCCGTGTTGTAAGGATGTTAGGGCTAGCGTCTCTGTACAGATATGCTGTTTCAGGTCTCATTGGTTATTAGCACACCAGGAAACCAATTTAAATTATAGAGAAGATTATATATGCGCTGTCTGGGAGACGTAGTATTGTAAAAATTCACAATGATATATGTATGTATTATGCAATATCACTTCTTAGAGAATTGTATGATGTAGAAAAAGACACTAACATGGTGGACACACTAATTGCACACTCCTAATAAAGGACAGACCAGTTAGATGTTCATACATATTTATCATGCAGAATAATGACCTTAAAGACATCAGATAGAGAATGATGTAAGCTCATTAAGAGAGGAGTATGAGAACTGGTTCAGCTATGTGGTGAATGATATGGTGTTCTCAAAAACTCACTCAGTCAGATAACTGGACATTAATGAATGCACAGTTTGTTTATAGTGATGTCCACGGTATGTCATCATTAAGTCCCTGAACATGGCTTCTAAGAAGGAAAATCCATTTCTGTTCTTTCTTAAATAGGAACTTCGATATATCACTGATGTGGGGAGGGATATAGGGCTGCTCTAGGATTAGCCACTTCATTTCCTCAGCTGAGTGTCTAGCCTCCAGGAAATGGTTCGTGAGTTTGGTGGCCTGTTCACGACACCTGATGGTACTCTTGTGTTCCCCAATTCTCAATTTGATTTTGCGAGTAGTATGGCCGATATATCTTAGGGGAGCATGGGCAGGTAATCATATAAATAACGTTGTCAGTGTTACAATTCGTGTGTTTCTTGAGGACCCACGTTCTGCCTGTTCCTATATCGACTGTCTTGGTTTTAGCCGTCTGAGGGCAAACACTGCATGATCCACACGGATGGTGACCAGAAACCGGTGGGAGATCCCATAAATTCCCCGAACTAACAGTGTTGAAAATCCGAGGTCTGGTATGGACAAGGGTATCTCGCAGGCTTGGTGCTCTTTTGAATGCAAAGAGAGGCGCGGGGATGTTAGCATTAGTGGTATTGAGAATACCCCAATGTTTGCGAACTGTTTTTTGGATGGTATTTGACAATGCATTAAATGTGCTAACAAACGTGAGTCGTTCCATTGGTGGTTTAGCTGGCCGTCTTTCAATCAATGCCTCACGATTATTATTTGATGCACGTTTCCATGCTCTTTTTACAAGATGTTTAGGATATTGACGATCCTGAAGTTGGGTGGCTAATACAGTGGCATGTTTGTTAAACAAATCCCTTGATGAACAATTCCTCCTGACTCGGAGGAATTGACCTACCGGGAGATTTTCCCTTAAGGAGCGTGGGTGGTGACTATTGAAAAGTAAAAGTTAGTTCCTTGCCATTGGTTTCGTAAAAAGCTCACTTTGAAGCCCACCAGCTTCTGGAAAAATGGATAAATCCAGAAAGGAAAGTCTCTCATGACTGTACTCTAGTGTAAAGTTCAGATGTTGATTACACTTGTTGAGCCATAGATGGAATGCCTGAATCTCTATGACGGAGCCCCGCCATACCACCAGAACATCATCTATATACCTCTTCCATAGCACCAGATGGTCAAAAAATGGGTTGCTATGGTTGAGGATATGATTCTGCTCAAATTGGTGCACATAAAGGTTGGCGAGGCTCGGGGCGAAAACACTCCCCATAGAGGTCCCGGAGATTTGAAGGAACAGTTGGTCTTCAAATTTGAAGAAATTGTTCTTCATAGCCAGTTCTGCACAAGATAAGATGAAATTGACAGGGGTGATGCTGTCAAGGTCTTCCGCCGACAACAGACTTCTGATTGTGTCTAGTGTGTCTTGCTGAGGTATACAGGTGTAGAGCGACTCCACATCGAAGCTGACCAACAGATCAGTCTCTACATTGTATTCTATGGTTGGTAAAAGTCTAAGAACATCCGCTGTATCCTCAAGATATGTCGGCATTTTCTTGACTAGTGGTCTAAGAAAAAAGTCCACAAAAGTGGAGAGAGGTTCCAAAAGGGAACCAATCCCTGAAATTATGGGACGTCCTGGTGGTGGTCTAGTGGCTTTGTGAATTTTAGGTAGACAGTAAAACCAGGGATGATGGGTTTCTCTGTCACCAGGAACCTGGCTTCTTGTGGCCTACCAATCTAGGAGATCCATTTCTCATGAGAACTGAACTTGAGAAGATCTTTCGTAAAGTACATCTTTTTTTCTTTTTCAAAGATAGAACTGAGAACTCTCAATCTGGAGACGCTATACCTATTAACACAGGATTACGTCCAATATCCACCTTTACTCCTTTGAGTCACCAGGTTCCGTCTCATGTCACCACCTTTGAACAGGCAGTCAGACATGATATCGCACAATTGCAGGATACTGATCGACGGATTTTCCATAATTTTTCTAAAACAGAACAGGCCCTCAAAAGTCTCTCGCAAGATCCGTCTATCATTATAAAATCTGAGGATAAAGGGGGAGCCACTGTGATTATGGATCTGACCCAATACCGACAGGAATGCCTGAGACAATTAGATAATGACAAATTCTATCAACGCCTGACTGAAGATCCTACTCCACATCTACTTACTGAAATTAGAACTTTAGTGGATGAAGGTAACACTGAGGGTTGGATTACACCACAAGAAGCCAGGTTCCTGGTGACAGAGAAACCCATCATCCCTGGTTTTTACTGTCTACCTAAAATTCACAAAGCCACTAGACCACCACCAGGACGTCCCATAATTTCAGGGATTGGTTCCCTTTTGGAACCTCTCTCCACTTTTGTGGACTTTTTTCTTAGACCACTAGTCAAGAAAATGCCGACATATCTTGAGGATACAGCGGATGTTCTTAGACTTTTACCAACCATAGAATACAATGTAGAGACTGATCTGTTGGTCAGCTTCGATGTGGAGTCGCTCTACACCT